>NW_015116299.1:0-1803 GCF_001443285.1 Poecilia latipinna
AGGTACAACTGACGGTGAATCAACTATAAAACAACCATCCAACTCTACCCAATTAACTAATGTTAAAACTGTGTCATTGAATCAATGTTGTTTTGTGGTTGAAATCTAATGAATGAAATGCCTATGTCTGATCAACACCTGATCAATGTTGAATCAATGTATGCTGTTTTGCCGCACCCCTTCCCCTCCTCTCCTCCTCATCAGTGCTCTGGGTCAAAGCATTTTATTAGTGAGCAGGAGTTATCACATTTTAAAGGGGTGTGTGTGTGTGTCTTTGGCGGTTGGAAGGAGAGGGGTTGGGCATCTGAATGGTGGGTGGTGGTGGTGGAGGGGTGCGTAAAACAGCTTACATTGATTGAGCATTTAGATTACTTGTTCTTCCTCAAACCTTATCCTCAAGGCAAACTAACCAAAAACCCTGTTCATCAGACGTCAATTAAAATGATGTGTGCTGAATTAGGGAAATGCCTAAAATTTGCAGGGCAGAGTGCTTGGAGGACCGGTGCTGAAAAATACTGGATTCGATGTGGCATTTCAGTCAATAGATGTTAATTGGCTAGAATTGAATGGTTGTTTTATAGTTGATCCACCATCAGTTGTCGACCTCAACCAAACATGCAACCTTTGTGATGATAATTCAACATTGAATTAACATATTTTCCAACAAGCCAACAGCGAAGCAGCTGTGTGTTTGGGACATCCCACTCATGTAAACGGTGGGGATGGACCCCTCCACTCCTTTTAGAAGTTGTAGATGTTTTTGTGTCAATATATCACACACACACAGTCAGTGAGAATTGTTATGAAAAAGTAAGAAAATGGACAGAAAGGAATCACCACCGACTATCCTCTACAGTGCTTAATTTAAATGTGATAACCCCCGCTCAGTAATAAAATGCTCTGACCTCTGGGTCAGCGCTGATGAGGAGGAGAGGAGGGGAAGGGGTGCGGCAATACATCTGACAATAATTCAATATTGATCAGATGTTGATCAGACATCAGCATTTCAGTCATTAGATTTCAACCACAAAACATTGATTCAATGACACAGTTTCAACATTGGTTACTTGGCTAGAGGTGGATGGTTGTTTGATAGTTGAACCGCCGTCATTTGTCGTCTTCAACCAAAAATCAACCATTAATCAGACTTCGGCATTTCAGTCATCAGATTTCAACGACAAAACAAAATTGATTCAATGACACAGTTTCTACGGTTTGACTGCATGGTTGTTTGATGGTTGATCCACTTCAACCAAAAATCAACGATTCTAACTATAATTCAACGTTGATTTAACGTCGTGTGCTTTCTACCTACCAACTTTGTGTTACTGCCAAAGTCAAACCAAAACTTACCAATGGGTAGAAATTTAAAACTAACAGCTTTATGTCCTTGGTCTTAACCTTTTTCAAGGAGTTTTTGCATACATCCACCATTATAGCAGAACACTTAATCAAAGGCACTGCTAGGATTTGAACCCAGGATCTCCTGTTTACTAGACAGGCGCGTTGACCAACTAACCTACAGCGCCTTGTAAATAGTAAAATGACCATTTCTCTAAATGTCAGATGATGTGTGAAACAAATTTTAAAATAAATACATGATGAACACCAATGGTAATTTTTTTCAGGTTTTTGAATCCAGGATCTTCTTTTGACAAGCAAGCCAGGTGTTAACTGCCACCTTTGTGTAGGAAAGAGCTTTACCATGCAATTTCTGGTAAGCTTCATAGTGCAGCTTTCCATACCATACCAACTTTATTTATAAAGCACTTTAAAACAACCACAGCTGATACAAAGTGCTGT
>NW_015116299.1:8028-10996 GCF_001443285.1 Poecilia latipinna
GACGACGTCTCCTCCGTGAAAGCAGCGCAGGAACCCGGAACAGGTGACTCGGAATCTCCGACAGAAGCGGGGGCAAGGATTGTTGGCCAGCAACATCAAATAACATCATATCCTGGACCAAAGGTTGGAGGTCTAGTAGTGTGTTGCGATCATAGACCAGCAGAGACTCAGTTTCGTAGATGACAGGTCAGAAACAGTACAAACATAATCAAACGAGAGAATGACAGACGAGCAGCCACACACACCGGCGCCATCTTGACACCCGAGGGGTCCTTTACAATAATAGCTCTGAAAAAAAATATTTTTCTCATTTTGCTATCCTCCTTCTTCACAATTGATCTGGTACATTACATATGTCACAGCCAAAAACATTTGCAACCCAATCATTTAAAATGTCAACAGAGTCCATGTCACCAGCAAGCAATCATTTCTCCATGTTGAGTTTGGAGCCTGTGGATGAACCAAAGCTAGGGGCTGAACTTGGAACAATCCAGGATGAAAACCTGTTAGAGGCTTCAGAAGACTTGAGACCAGGGTGGAGGTTCAACTTTGAGCTCCTGCTCTATGCTCTGATCTCATGTGTTCATGTGTTAGAATAGTCTAGTCAAAGTCCAAATCAAAGAACAGATTCATTTTTTTAGCATTCAGCTGTGTATGTGGATGTCCTTGCTTTCAGCTGACTGAGAGCGAGGATACCATCTGTGAAAAGATGGTTTTCCAAATTTCATTTTTCTTGCACTTTACATTACATGTTCTACGTTGTGTTGTTGTGTTTTATATAAAAACAAAACATCCAGTGGAATTTTTTGTTTGGAACCAAATGTGGAGAAGTTCACTGAGTGTGAAGATGTTTGTGTCTCGCTGCTGTTGGCGGTTTGGTTTATAAATCATTTCGCTGTGATTATATAATTCGTTTTTATTATGAAGCATCAGCAGCATACTAATTCACAATTAGCTTTTCATGTTCCTCTTTGGCAGCGAGTGGCGAACCACTGACAGTAAATTTTTTACTATTCTAATGTTATTAGAGCTGATATCAGTGAAACTAAGAAGACAGCTCATGGGTTGTTTGTGTTGCATAGCAACCACAATGATGAATGCTTGTTTGGCTGTTTGATCTCCTGCTCTCTGGTGACTGAGGATGCTCACTGGTGTAGTTTGGAGCTGCATATGAGAAAAATAGCTCATTTCTAATTATGGGCTATAAGCTGGATTGTTAGTACTGTGCCGCATTGTTATTAGGAATTGATTCGTTCTGTGACAGCAGCAAAGCACATTGATGTTCACACATCACAGCCTCAGGGCGAAGCTTCACATTAACCAGTAAATTACTTCAACAGCTCCTGTATGTTAATGTATAAGACTGATTAAAAGCTGCAGAAAGCAGAGTTTCTCTCATTGTAGCACTGGTTTCACTTAAACATGAAACTAAGTCAGCTGCTGACCTTTGACACCGGATCACAGTGACTCCTGACCTGAGCTTTCTGTTGGAGGATTTCCAGGAGATTTTCCCTGGTTTCTCTAGAGAGTAAAAAGGTGCCTCACATTTTACCTGAAACATTTCTCTGAAAACTATTGCTCAAGAATTCTAACTGAAGTTTGAGAACTTTGGGTAAAATGAGTTTTCATCAGCAGCTAGGGGAAGCATTTTCAGGACATGTTTAGTTCTACAACCCATCAACTCATTAACTCATTATTTCCCATCAGTCTGAGATTGGCCTCCTCTCCGGCTCATTCTGGAAGATTCCATTCCCAGATTTGTTGTATCTAAAATATTCTAAATAAAATGCAGCTTGAGAAGCTGAAGTAGCATGGGTACAACACCACTTGTGCTTTCAACGCATCTGTCACAAAGTCCTAGAGCAGCGATTCTCAACCCTGGTCCTCTCCTGGTCTGCACCCCTGCTCTGCATGTTTTAGACGTGCCTCTATTGCAGAACAGCTGATTCAAATGATTGCATGACCATCAAGTACTGCAGAAGCCTGTTAATCACCCAGAGATACAATTCAGGTGTGTGGCAGAAGGGAAATACCTAAAATATGCAGGACAGGGGGGCAGTGAGGCCAGGGTTGAGAAACACTGTCCTAGAGAAAACTAGTGGTCAGAAGTGAAAAGATGTGTGAGCAGGGAGACCAATCAAACCAGTTCCACTGGTTCTGTCAGAAGTAATGGGCCAAAACTCCAGCAAACTAATGCAGGAAACTTGTAGAAGGAAAGCAAAATCATTTGATTGTTACTGTTTTGAAAAGGAGAAAACTGATGCAAACGTTGACTGTTTTTAAACAACATTTTGTTAATTGCTCTGGGATTTTGTCAATGCAAATAAATTAATGTGTGATATTTATACCGTTGGGTAAGGGATTAATTAATTTGTTGAACATTTGTCACTCATTCACTGTAACAAACACCTGTCCCTTCGGAGATTCAAGGCATTTCTTCTATTTCCAGGCGTTGCTTCGTTGAGGTGAAGAAGTGAGGAGCAGTTAGTCCGATAAGTTGACTGTTTGTACTGTAGGTTTTCTGCATGAGCCCGCAGGCTCTTTACTCAGCTCGCTGCTGCTGCTCAATCTGACAGCAGGGTTAGATAAGAGCTGGGAACAAACAGAGATGAGTGTAGGAGAGGTGTTTACTTCAGCCAGCCTTTCTGTCACAGCTCGGATGAAAGGTAGGAAGTTCTAAAGAGAAGAGAAGTAACTTTCTTTGGGCTGCTCTCCTGTCACATCGATTGGAAGTTGACTGTTTACAGTTCGTCTCTCCTGTGAAATGCTAAATTGAAGTAGGTTGCCAGGTCTTGCACTAAAGATGCCAAAACAGCCCTGATCACACACTATTTACATCAATCCTGTTTCATGCTAACAATTCAGCGTAATCACTGTGAAGGTTTTCTCTTTAGTTCCTTCGTAAAACATCACAGGACTGGAACTGACTGCTACGCCTACAGTGTGAAGCATGTTTCCATTGACAAGT
>NW_015116299.1:15178-20585 GCF_001443285.1 Poecilia latipinna
GAGTTTTAGGTTTATGTTTATTGGAGTTCCATAAATTATTTGTATGTTAGGGTATTTTCACACCTGATAGTCCGTAGACTCAGTTCCATTGGGGAACAAAATTTCAACATTTGTTACATTTTCAGCTGTTGTGGTTGGCATTCACACTGCACCTTGTCCAACGACCCAAACTAGCTGAAAAACCTGTTCCCCCGGTCGCCTATGGTGGCGCTGCACCAAGAACTGAGAAACTGAAGAAATCAACACAAAACCTCTGAAGAAGACCAGCGCAGCTTCCTTCTTCACAAAATGTGAACAAAAATGGAGCGGTGTCAGATTTTTAGCGGCTTTAGGATGTCTCCTTTGATATACGTTACGAGTATGTACATCACCTATTAGATGCTAATGCTAACGACACTCCTACATTACTACGCACTGAATTATGCCCACAAAACCATACTGTCTATTTCAAGTGTACTAGAAAACTACACAAAAATACTTTGGAAGATTTTAATACACTTAAAGATTTCAGATCATCAAATGACGTTTAATACCAGAGAAATATGAGCTGCATAAATACAAAATGTGGTTTTCAAATAATAATTTTGTTTAGTACGAGAAGGAAAGCTCTGTAAAAGTGAATTTTCTTTAAGGTGAGAATCAGTTTACTTCTATTAATCTGTAACTGGAGAGCCTGATTTTACTGGACTTTAACGTCCAGATTGAAGTGTTATCAGCCCTTACTGCAGCATTTCGTCTTGGTTACTAAAATGGACTTCAAAACCTGGTTTCAGCCTCACCTGTAAATTACAGCAGAGCCGTATGTGAGTGCAACCTTTATAACAGAAAACAGAGTGAACAAACCGTAAATAATTTACAAGCCAAATTATAAAAAATAAACTAAAAGACTTCAAAAGGCTAAAAAACAAACACAATGATCCAAATGACTCATGGGTAAAATAATTTAAGTTGATCTTTTCTTGCAGTAAAATAATCTACGACAGAGAAATGTAAAAACATTTAATGAGAGTACCTTTCTGTGATCCAAACCACAAAATGTTTGGAGTTATCATCATCAAAGTAATAACCAAATTTGACCAAGTTCACCTCACAGATTTTCTATTATCAGTAAAGACTTCTTGATGATCTCCATAAAGGTTTCCATGAGCGCTGGAAGAGAAACCTTCCTAACTCATCAGACGTTCTCCATATTTAACAGCAGTCATGTTTTCCTAGCCACAGTGTTTGTTGCAGAAAAACTCAATTTTTGTCACATTTGACCAAAGAACACAACTCTAGATGAAGTTCTAGAAGAGTTTGACAAACACTACAGATTTGAGTTTATGACTTCAGGACAGGAAAGTTTTAGTTTAGTGGTTGTTGTGGAGACTAGGTGATAGCAAGACGCTGCTCTCCATTTTGACTTTCTGTGCTGGGATATTTGGGGTTTTATATTAATACCCCAGGCCAACACAAAGTCAACAATTACAGACTAAAGGTTCCCAGGGACTCTGATCAGCCAATCAATATGAGACTGATTTCCTGCTTTTTGCACATCTAATCAGTGACTATGCATAAAGGGCGCTGTATTATCTCAAGGGTAATGTCCACACATTCTGTCTTTCTGACTTTAATTAAAGTAATTATCTTCTTGACACTGATTCATGTCAAGCAATCCTTTGAATTTGGCACTTCATTAAACTCTTTATGAAACTCAGAATACCTAAAATACAAATCAGCATGATGTAATTTGACAGATTTAATAAAAACAAAATCCTCTGAAGAGCTGTCAGTGCAGATAGCAGTGTTTGTAAGTGAAGCTCTCGGTATGTATGGCTTGTCAGTTTTTATTTTATAATGAATGTTTTACTTCATTGTAATTAAATGTCTCACCTGATTTGGTAGTAAGATACTGTACATGAATGTAAATGAATATAAAAACATATATGTAATTTATCTGACAGTCAGCATCGGCCTCTGTAATGTACTACAGGTTTTAAGCTATCAATGAGATATCAACTGATATTTTAGCCTTGCAGATAAATCTGTCAGTGTTGCTACCACTGGTCTGATTAGTGATAGGTCAATAACAGAAAGTCAGAGTGTCATGATCCGTGTTTCTGTGTATTTATTTTTAGGGTTTTCTGTGTTCAGTCTTTCCTGTGAATCTTTGTCTCTGCGTCTTCCCCGCTGATTGCTTACCAGGTGTGTCTCATTCCTTGATTACCCTCCCTATGTATTTTAGTCCACCTGTTCTCTTTGTCTCTTGTCGGATCCTCGTCGTATGTCATTTGTCGTCTGTCTGCCTGCCGTCACAGTTGAACTGTATAGTCCTGTGTTGGTTTAGCTCACTTCTATGAGAGGCTCTATGGGCCAAAACTTACAAACTCTCTTACACGTAGCTTTAGTCTAACTGCCTGTAACTGAACTGAACAAAGCCAAGCCAAGTCTGCAAAGATACAAGCACTTTGATCATGGTGACAGATAATTGTTAATTATTATTTGACAATTATAGAAGAACAGAAAAGATCCCAGCAGGCGATGTTCATTCTAATGATGAAAGTGGAAAGGTGTACTTCAGACATGCTTGACCTAATTAATCACACCTTCGGCGTCGCAAACAGCAGATAAACAAACCCAGAGCTGACATCAAAGGTACGTCTTTACAATAAAAGAATTTATTAAAGTTCCAAACATCGGAGAAGATTTTTTCTTCATTTGCAGGCAACTTTCACCATTTTGTCTCATTCAATGTTGTTTTTTTCATGTTAATATCAGGAGAGTAAGAATGCAGAGAGCAGGTTCTCCATAATGAGTGCATTTCAAAAGTATTTACGTCCCTTGAACTTTGCCCTATTTTGTCGGGTTACACACACAGATGTCTGGTTATTATTCTTGGATTTTATGTGACAGACAAACACAAAGAGGAAAACAAGACAATGTTTCTACAATTTTCCAGAAACCCTCTGAAAAAGTTGTTGTGAATTTGTATTCAACACTTTTTACTGTGGTAACCCTAAATAAAATTCGGTTTAGCCATTTCATCTGACCAGCGTTGTGCATGAATGTGTTCATGAGTGGATCTCTCTTCCTGGAGAACATGACGTTTGGTTTGTGAGACCAGCAAGATATAAAAACTTAAATCTGACTCATAAATGATCTCTGACGGGGAGATATCGGTTAAATCTGAAGCATTTGCTCGACAAAAAGGAAAAGGGTTTCTACAGTGAGTTTATACACCATATTTGTTTTTAAAATGATATTCTGAGAGACTTATATGCAGATTTTATGCGTAGTGATGATGTCAATATCACTTCTCATCTCAAATGGTAATACTGTTCCAACTATCATGACCTTATGTTACATAGAAAATAGAGCATAATATAGTTCAGTCAATTATATCAGGAAGAAAAGGCCCCCAAAACATGAGACCAGGTTGTTTGACTGGAGGTGTAATGACCATATCAAGTAGTGATTTACTACTTTTTTGACAGATCTAATATATAATATAAACACATTTCAAAACCTTCTAGTTTTGCCTCATCAGTCCACAGAAGTCTAGATCATCAAGATCAGGACCTTTGTTTTCTTTCGAGTCACCAGTGGCTCCAAAAACAGACAAAATCAGTAACAACAGCAAATACAATTAGTGTAGTGTAATGTAACATGGTGTAGAGATAAAGCAATGTGTTTTTGACATATTGGTATTCTGACAGCTCTTATAAAGCCACACGTTCAGCAAGGATATCAGATATTTAGAATATGAATACTCATTTCCCAAAGAGATTACCTATATAAATAATAGTGTTTTTGTTGTGTGCATGTTTCTGTTGATGTCTTGAGATGTTGCTTTGTTATTTCCACACCACGTTATTTCTTCATGGTGGTATCTGTTTTGTGAAGCACACCACTGCCTCTTGCTTCATAATGCCCCCACAACATTATGCTGCCACCACTGTGGGATGATGTTATCAGCCTTCACATTTCTTCCAAATGTCATTGTGATTGTCAAATTTTTTGCTCTCTTAAGCCACCTCAGCTTTTGCCCAAACTTGAAAAGGCTTTCTTCCTCCAAAGAGACACAGGAACAACTTATCTCAGTGACACCTTTTATTTATTTATTTTTTCTTTTCTTTAGATGAATCTCATCAACAGCACATGACCAACATGTGGTCACATGAGCAGTGGTTCACATGAGTAGGTCACAGAGTAGTCAATGAGTAGACGCATAGTAGGTTGAAAACCTACAAAGAAATAAGAGAAATATTAAGTACAGGTCACAATGAGTTAATTTTAGCTTGAACTAATTAAGTAGTTTCTCAAGTAATGATTTAATAATTTACTTTTAAGTTAACAGTGAATAAATAAATAAATAAACAAACTACATTCCAAACAGCACAATTAATTTGTTTCCAAACACATGGAAACCATTGTATGAAACAAGTCTATTTTGGTCTTCTGAATGCAATTTGAATGATATAAGCTGTGAATAATGTCCAGTCCTACCAGTGGTGTCTTTGAGGAAGCTTTCAGCTGAGGTTCTTTGTCTGAAGAGATATCATTGTGAGCACAGGTGTGCCACGTTACCTCATAGCAGGGGTCACCAACCTTTTTGAGACTGGGAGCTACTTCATGGGTACAGAGTAACACGAAGGGCTACTTGTTTGATACAGACATACATTTTCTTAGCTCACTCTTAATAACAATAATACATATGTACACATGATTACATGCGGTATGATCATATTAATGTTAGGGATTACTCACTATAGTTGTCAGTAATGATTTACCATGGCAGATATAGTTTATTGCTATTATGTGATCAGAAGTTCTTAGTTCAGAGTTTTAAGTTTGATTCGCTTTTGGAGCTTTTCTGTGTGATTCTAAATTTCCTCCAAGTGACAGTATGGATTATTGCAGCAGCAGCTGTATACACTTTGAGTTCCTTGAGATTTTCCTTTTAAATAAAAAAGAAAAGAATAGTTATTGGATATTTTATTATCTAATCCTCTTTACTATTAACAAAATTGTGGAGAAAAAAGAAAAAACATTTTGTGTCAAAGCATCTTGTACGTAGCGCACATCAGTGAGTCTGTGGGGGTGGGCACGCAAAAGGCTAAATCATATTGGTCAGTTTACTTTAGTTAATTTTTTGCTTTTTCTGTGAGCTAAAAATGAATGAGCTCCTCCTGTTGTCCTAAGATCTGCCTGAGCTTTTTACCCTGCGCAGTTCTGACGGTCGCCGGTTTATTAGCCTTTTTGTGGTTTCGCGAACTGAAAAGCTGACGGGTCAACCGTAAAAAAAAAAAAAAAAGGTAGACAGGTTGGAGAGTAGCACAAAACTATCACTGTCTGCACCTAACCAGCACAAACCTAAACCACAAAAGCAGCGGACTTTTTTTTTTTTTTTTTTTCTCCAAACAATGTT
>NW_015116299.1:23855-25304 GCF_001443285.1 Poecilia latipinna
AACGATGCTAAATAATAGACATGAAAGCAAAGCCTACCCGTCTGATCCACGGAAATACGGGGATGTTGATTCCCAGGTTGAGGTGGTGTCAGACATCCAGAGGAGGAGAAAGTGATGCAACATTGTTTGCTTAATTTTTACTCTTTTGGGGACTAGATTAAATTGTTTAACCCGCAGTCTGAGATGCTCAGGGTGGCAGATGTGACCCACCAGAATCGCACACGGTATAAAGCTCAGCCGGGATCCAAATGACCGCTGTTAGAACCAGAGTGGGATCAAACTCCGCTCATTCATTTTTAGCTTACAGAAAAAGCACCAAGCCGCCAAATAAACATAAACTGACCAGTGACATTTAGCTTTGACGTACCCACCGCCATAGACTCGCTACTACAAGACGCTTTGAAAAATAGAGGGTTTTTTTCTGCACAATTTTGCTAATACTAAAGAGGGTTAGATAATAAAAAAATCCATATTATTCTTTTATTTTTTTAAAGTGGGTACAAAACATTTAATTGAATATTTTTTCGGCAGTGCTCCCTAATAACAATGGCTAGCTATTTTTAGAACTTGTTGGCGGGCGACTGACAAGGTCCCCTCGGGCGACCGGGGGCCGCGGGCACCGTGTTGGTGACCCGCTGCCTTATAGATTTGACTGCTGAGCTTGAGAAGTGAAAGGGATGGGTACGCTTGATTCTTTGCGAGTTGTGTACCAGTTGAGTGGAGATGGTGAACACATTCAAAAGTGTACCATTTGCTGTTTTAACTTGACAGTGATGAAGCCGTCTGGATGAAAAAAAACAAAAACATGAACACTGTATGCGCTGGGTTTTTACCTTAGAATGGCCAACTCTCTGTTATTCCTATGTCAATTTGAAACAGTAGGGGCTTCCACACTTCCCATATCTGTGTCCTCTGTCACTTTTATCAGTTGTTAAAACTGTTTAATCCGTTGTTAACATGACGTAACCTGTTTTTCCGAGCCGCCTTTAAACGCAACATGAGCGCTACGACGCTCGCACTGGGTTTACACCTGTGAAGGAGACCTGCTTCTGCTGTACAAAGCTACGCAGGTGTGTTAGAATCATGGCAGCAAACCAGCAAAACGCAAAGAACTTTTCACAGTTTTTCCCCCCAAACTAACCGACAGAGTTGAGCAAAGCTGTTGGATGCAGGTAATGTTAGCTAAAAGATGACTAGCTAATATCAATACAGCACCTTAAGCTTGTTAACAAGTAGCTTGTAGGCTACTGGTGTTGTCTATGTTCAGCTTAGGGCTGTAGTGATACAGTAATCTTACGATACGATATGATACACGATATTCTGTCCACGATACGATACATATTGCGATATTCATCAGACAATACAATTCAATACACTTTTGCGATTTTCTGAAAGATTTTAGAGGGACAGAGTGATTTTGGTGATATTTTGTGACTGTTAGAGTTGGAT
>NW_015116299.1:31205-31770 GCF_001443285.1 Poecilia latipinna
AACTGCTGGATATATTGCAGTTCCCCGTGCCCAAATACGGTTTTGTTCACGCCAAGTTTACGTGCAGCGGCTTTATTTCCCTCCTGTACTGCCAGATCGATACTCCTCAACTTAGAAGCTGCATGATATGAGTTTGAAAACATTTCTCCGTCGTGCCTGCTGCTAGCATGTGCTTGTTCTAAGTGAAAATTAGCGCGTTCTTCTTTGATTTCCAATTGTGACTTCCAATGATTCACTTCCTGCTAAAGAGCCCCCTGGTGGTTGAAGAAAAATCCACAGAAAAGCCGCATGTTCAAAGTGTAGGAAAAAAGTAGCAGCTTATAGTCCGGAAAACACGGTAGGTAAAATTGGATCACTTCCATGGCACACCTGATGATCACTCACGGTACAATAGTGTGCCAGGCACAGTGGTTGAAAAACACTGCATAAGAATCCACTCCCACCCCATCTTCACTGACACACATCGTTCAACCAGACAGCTATTTGTAAGCCATATGGGAGGCCCAGAAATAGTTTGAAAACCACTTGGGGGTGGGGGGGGGGGGGAGGGGGAAAAGGTTGGGGA
>NW_015116299.1:34813-40153 GCF_001443285.1 Poecilia latipinna
AGGGGGGCGCAAAAAAATTTTGAAAAACCGCGGGGGGGGGGGGGGGGGGGGCAGGAGAAAAAGTTTGGGAACCACTGATCTAAAGTATGTAAACTATGAGCTCCTGTTCAGGGTTGCTAAAGGCGCTCTCGCACTGCACGGAACAGAACGGAACGGAACGGTTGGGTTCGCATTACACTCCGGGGTGCCATCGAAGCGGTGCCGGACGTCATTATTTTTAAAACTAAACAATGTGGTTTGAGTTGGTTGGTTGCTAACTGCCAATTTAATAAAGAAGAAGAACAGTTACTACTACGACGACAACAACAATGGACGACATGGATTTAATTTTGCTGCTCATCAACCTCATACAATTAATTAAATTCCGCCAACAAGCTACCCTCAGAAGACAAAATGCTGAACGACTTCTATGTATTGCCAGGAGAAATACGGAAGAAAAATACTGTAGACTGTAGTATAGTAATATAGTAGTGAGAGCCAGCTGTCAACGGAAAATCAACGTCTGACTCCATAACAACCAGTGGCCAATCAGCTGCTGGTTCTAAGCAGAACCGCTTGGCCGGCACGATTGAAACAACAGCTCTTGTGGTTCCATGGGGCCAGGTGGAACCGTTCGCAGGTTGTTATGCGAACACAACCGTTCTGTTCCGTGCAGTGCGAAAGCGCCTGAAGTATCCTCTGGTCTAATTCCATTTCTGGGTTGGGAGAACAGGAGTCTGAAAAATAGTCTAACAATGTTAATCCAGAAGTTTCCTCTGGGCTTCTGGTCTCTGCATCTAAATAGTGAGTACTCAACAGTTTCTGATAAAATAAGCTTAAGAGTGACTAATCTAATTCCTTTTCTGGGTTAAAGTGAGTACTCCACAGTCTAAATAGTGTGTTCTCCACAATTTCTAATATTACTAATAAACTAAAATAATCCTTTTCTGGGTTAAAAGGGGAGTCCGCCACAGTTTTTAGAAAGTTTTAGAGCAACTTTGCATTAAAAGTGTCATTACTTACCAAATGACACTTCATGACAACAGTCATAAACATTCATACAGACTCCTTCATATTCATAACAGATGTTATGTCATATTTATGACAGTGTCATGTCAGTCTTATGCACACCTCGTCAAAAAAAGTGTTATCGAAAACTTTTATTTGGAAAGTGAGTAATAAACTGAACTTGGCTGCATTTTTGGGAAGTAGGATAGAATTGGAATGTATGCTATCAACTTTTATTCTGTCTGTACGATTGTTTTGACAGCATATATTCTGTGTATTGTGAAGTGTTGGGGAGTCATTGGTTATGAATGGAATAAACCGAAATAATCTAAAATTTATCCAACATCATGACTCTGTAAGCGTGCAGCAGTCCGTACACAGCAGCGGCATTTACAAGGGAGCATCAGTGTTCTGCTTTGTGTAATCCGTTTGCCTCCAAGCCTGTGAGCGAGCTCTGCTGTTGTTTCACAAGATGTGCGTACGTAAACTCATAGATCACTCACCCATGCAAAAACTCACGTCAGTGTGTGAGTAATCATGTGTAACATTTGTAGCTGCTCTGTCTACCTCCATTTCACTTCAGCGCCTTGAGGAAAAGCGGTTAGGCGTTCTGCTCTCACCCTCAAATTTAACCTCCTATATACGTGCCAAGCAGTATGCGACAAAACGTTTTGAAAAGACAAAACAAACTGTTTCTTGAGATACAAAATACTTATGTTCTACGAACTAAAATGTTTTTAATTATTTAATTTGATTAAACTCCTAAGCTATTACTAGCTGGGCTACAGCTAATTACCGTATTTTCCGGACTATAGAGTGCACTTCACTATAAGCCGCAGCCACAAAGTTTAAAAAAAAACTGGAAACATACATATAAACCGCTGGTATCTCCGCCACTCGGTTTTCCACAATAAATCTGCTATTAAGGACACAGCCCGAACCATGGATTTGTTCACGAGCTTCTGCCAGATCGATAGCCTTCAATTTAAAAGGTGGATCATATGAACTTCTTTGTGTGGTTGCTATGATGAGGGGGTACGAATGTGAAAACATTTCTCCGTCATGCCTGCTGTTAGCATGTGCTTGTTCTAAATGAAAATTAGCACTTTCTTCTTTGATTTCCAATTTTGACTTCCAACGATTCACTTCCTGCTAAAGAGTCCCGCGGCGATTCAAGAAAAATCCACAGAAAAGCCGCACCGAGCTATATGCTGCATGATTCAAATCGTGGTAACACTTTATTTGATGGCGTGTCTGAAAAATACGGTAATGGGTGAGGCATGGTTTATTCTAAAATTATATCTTATGTCCAATGAAATCCACATAAATGATTGCTCTTTATGTTTACCAACTTTTTTAGAAGTCGGCAAACAGGGACTGTGCTCTTGGGTCTCGAACCCAGGACCTTAATCCTTTCATGCATAGTGGTCACTACAGTGGACAGCTATCTAAAAGCCATTTTCTTGTGCTTCTTGTGGATTTTTATGTTATAAATTCACACAGACCACTGAAGGGGACACTAATGCATCATAAAATACACTATCAACTACTGGCCATCAGCTGCAAATGCAATAAACTATTTTTGTTAAATCCAATATGGCTGACAGACAAAAAAGCATGCCAAACGACCCGGTCCCTCCAATATGGCTGACAGACAAAAAAGCATGCCAAACGACCCGGTCCCTCCTTCTACTGCAGTCGACTCTTGCAGGTAAATAAAAAAAATATTGTGACAACAGATAACCCCTAAAGAACAATACTACTGATGTATTTTTCAAATAACCACTTTGTATTTGGAGAAAATTACAATCGATCACCTAAAAAAATAAAATAAAATAATTATTTTTTTTACAAATTTTTTTCCTACCTTTTTTTAATGCCTTAAGAAAATAAAAAAATTGGAAAAAAATCCTGACACAAAGGATCATAATTCATGCATGAAAGGGTTAAAAATCCTGAAAAATGTGAACTGGATGTGTTTCCATCTGGAGTCATGTAAAACATCCATAGCAAGACTAAGCATAAGCTGGCAAAAGATCAAGCTCAAAATCTTACTGTACCACTTTTCTACCTTTTAACTCTCTTTAATTAATTTATTAATTATATTTTAAGCAAAAATTACATTAAAAACATATAAATGACAAAACTCTAACAACATCATAACTTTTAACATTTACACCACGAGGTTTGAACTTAAATTTAAAACTATTCTCTTCTACCTCCCTCTTCATCTGCCTTTGAATTTGGACCGCATTTGTCACATTGCGTGGACTTAATCTATCTTCAAATGCTGCCAGCACAGCGTGGTGCCCATAGATCTGCCTGTTTAAAAATCAGCAATGCGTGAGCTGTCAGTTTAACAAACAATGCCAGAATATTTTTATATTTTGCTGTTTTATCTCTTTGTTCCTATTTCAATACTTTAATGACGTTTTTCAAGCCCGATGTGTAAATTAAATTGAAATCAATTTCTTGTTTGATACTAACAAAAGAAATGTTAGAGAAGCAAAACAATAATTTAATCTTAAGCTGTTGTTACAAGTTGAAAGTTAGTCATCTTTTATCCTTCTGTGTGGGAGGCTCTTGAGCCACGGGTTTATTGAGTAAGACCGAATTCATCTATGTAAATATATCAGAAACCATCGCTTCAGTGAAGGAAACCAGAGACCAAAAACATACCAAGAGATAGAATTGGAGAGGTGGATTCAAAAGGCAAAATCTGTATAAAAAGATTTGCATACAGTTTATAAAAGGGAATAAATAAAGTAACAGGTGGAATCAGATCAGCAAAACAACACAACCTACTGATCCTAACACTTCCCTTTGGCAATGTGTGTGTGTGTGTGTGTGTGTGTGTGTGTGTGCGTGGCCCCTAGCTCTAAGGATGCACGCACACACACATCCACATGTGTGTGCATGCGTGTTGGCGGGATGATTTGTAATACTAAGTGCACTGAGTGGGAGGATGAGGAGGAGAGATGAGACTGAGAGGCAGGGGCCGAGTGAGGCAGAGATGGGTTTAGGAAAAACACAGGAAAACAGCGGATTGGAGAGAGAAATGTAATGCCTGTCATAGCACTCCAGTCACACAAATCTACTGTACTTAGACAGACACACAGGCTCTCGCACAGAAACAGTAAAGCCAACAGCCCACGCAAGTCCAGAGGTGAGCGTTATTCCTCCCACTGTAATTACCTTCTCTCCTCTGTTTCTCTCCATCCCTCTGTCTCCCTGACAAACACCGAGAGACTCCTACACAAAAAAAAAACACTGTTTTAGTTTTTATTTTTGAAAGTTTTGACCTGATAGTTTCTCTTACCCCCTGCTGCTGCTTAGAGATGAAACATGTTTTCTCCTTCTGCAACAGGTAAAGTCTTTGATTTGAGATTAAAGAATGTCTGCAAATTTCTTTTGGGAAATATATGAAAAAAAAAAAAAAAAAACCACTGCCATCTCCAGGTTTCATGCTGTTTTTGTTTTTATCTGCTTCACCATTCACAAACCACTCCAGATCACATGTGGAGTGGGGCTAATTTACAGTAATCATCAATCCACTTCCTTGGCATAAAAATATTGCTGTTACACTTACAGTGCCTTGCATTACTATAATTTCCCCAAAATTTTCACATGTAAATAAAAATTTGAAGTGATTTTTATATATATTGGATTAAGTCAGCAATTAGTTGTAGTTACAGTTGTTGGTCTTTTGGGGTGGATTTAGCTGCTTTTGTTAGTATTAAGTTTGAAACTTTCAGATCATAATAAGACAAGTTCAATAAGATAAGTTCAGGGTGGTATGCAGTAGGAGCATCCCAATCCGATACTAATATCGGAAATCGGTCCAACATCAGCCAAAAAAGAAGTATGGAATTATAACAGAATGCAAACCCATTGTTTCATAATACCTTGGTCAGTTGTTCTCGTACCTATTGTTCTCTGTTTGACTAAGAAAACTTGATCAAGTGTTTTCTAACATTCACAAAATACGTAATAAAAGTATGATTAGTGCTGATATAGTACTGGGTCAATGGGAGTATTGGCCAGTACTCAATACTTGTATCGGTATCGTATCTGTAGTCATAAAGTTGTATTGAGACAACCTGATATACCCACATGTAGCTAGACTTCTGTCGAACATAGTGTTGGACATAAGCATGAATTGCATATTGGGTTAAAAAGCTTAGTTTCGCCCACAACGATCTTAACCCTTGTGAGTGCGAGGACTGAGGACTGATACAAGTGATACAGGTGTGGGGTCAGTTGGACCCCATTTGTAAACACAAGGGTTAACAGAGCAGCTCCCGTCTATTTGATGTTCTCACAGAGCTCATGTCTACTTGGTCACTTTGTTTG
>NW_015116300.1:0-4743 GCF_001443285.1 Poecilia latipinna
AGATTTAATAATGGATACTTTCTACTTTTACTCCACTACATTTAACAGTAAGTATCTGTACTTTCTACTTCACTACATTTCTATACAGCGTTTCGTTACTCGTTACATCCAAGACGCATTTCGGTTTTTTGATTTGTTCGTTAGTTTGAAAGTATCCAATGGCGAGAGCAGAATCAGTCCGCTGAACCAATCCAAAGCGGGAAATAACCATTAGGCCCTCCCTCAAGAAGAGCAGCACAGTACGCAGGACCTGCAGAATCATTAACTCCCAGAATGGAGTCCAGGGATAGTCATCCTCCAGAAGACCTGCCCCACCCATGGCCTTATTTAAAAGATTTCTTTGAAATAACTGGGTCAAAAAACGCTTCCTGGAGATTCCAATGCTGCCTTTGCCTTCCCCGAAAGCATGAAATTCTATCTTTCAAAAATTCACCATCAAATTTGAAAAAACATATTGAGGTAAGTTAAGTTGCTAAACGCTATCGATGTTAAATTAATTTGTGTTAGTGAAGTTTTATGTAATCTTAGCAAGCTTTTTGTTGAACTCGACTGCAGTAAATAAATACGATTACTGTATATTGTTATAAGCTAGCATGAACTTGCAAGTAACAGTGATTACTGCGGTCGTGATCACGTCTCCCGCCATGAATGTTCCATATAAGTTGACGCTAAACTCCTTCACGTCCTGGTTATTGAATAAATGTTAGCGCCATTAAAATAATCTCCATGTAACAGTTACAGTCATATTCAATAAATTAGAATATGGGTTCCAATGAGACGCAATTGTCGCAAGTCCGACGACATTGGCGGACATTCCCGCCCACAGAGTCAGCCGTAACCCCCCTGCCTGGAAAGTGTTTATTGTTTTTACCTTAGAATGGCCAACTCTCCGTTATTGTTATATCAATTTGATACAGTAGAGGCTTCCGCACTTCCCATATCTGTGCTTTTTGTCACTATTTTCAGGAGTTGAAACTGTTTAAGCCGTTGTTAACATGTCGTAACCTGCTTTTCCAAGCCGCCTCTAAATGGCAGCAAAACGCAAAGAACTTAGCACATTCAGAGGGATCAGTTTAAGATCACTGCTTTAAAGAGCCCATCCTTTCAGGATTTTTTGTTCGATAGTGTTGTGTGTTAACAGTTGATGTTTTTTATTATTCTTATCTAATTTGTATAAATTAGGATTAAGATTTATAAAGAGCATATGTTTATTTTCAGAGAAAGCATGGCAGTCATCTCCAGCAATACCTTGCAATGACTGCAGTGGTCGTCAAAAGGAAAGGATCTGACTCCAATGAAGGTGCTTCAACCGGCAAGCAGAGAAAACTTGAGGAAAGCAGTAAAGTTTCTCAGAAGAGTGTTGACCATGCAGTGATAAACTTCATTGTCCAGGGTTTGCACCCTTTTGGAATAGTAGAACAGGCAGGATTTCGAAGCCTGGTGCAGCAGCTTCAGCCTAATTCTACTGTGATATCTCGTTCAACAGTTCGAACCATGATTGAAAAAAATACAGCAGAAATGAAGGCAAATGTGAGAAAAGCAATGCAAAATATCAAATACATTGCTACAACAACGGATTCCTGGACTTCACACCGGCAGAGCTTTGTTGGAGTGACTGCTCACTGAATAGATCCTGAAAGTCTTGAGAGATCATCGGTAGCTCTTGCTTGCAGGCAACTTAAAGATCCCCACACATTTGACGCATTGGCTGGTCTCCTCAACGATATTCATACTGAGTTCAACATCCGGGAGAAAATTGTGAGAACCACCACTGACAATGGCTCCAATTTTGTTAAGGCCTTTAGGGTTTATGGCCCTGATGAAAACAACAGTCTGGACACATCTAGTTTAGGAAGTTTAGCTGAAGGGCACCAAGTAGTGGAAGCGAATGAAAATGAGGAAGACGATGCTCTGGGAGTGGAGGTAGAGGCTGTTGAGATTGGATCTCTCTTGGATGAAGAAGATGATAGTTCAGAATATCAGCTACCGAAGTATCATCGCTGTGCCTGTCATGTGCTTAATCTGATTTCAACAGTGGATGCCACCAAAGCAAACTCAAATGAGACTTACAAAAAGCTTTCACGTGCATCATTTGCCAAGTGTGGGGGTCTGTGGAACAAGAGTGCTCGATCTACAATAGCTGCTGAGGTAATTGAAAGAGAGTGTAAGCTCCAACTCATCCGCCCCAATGACACCAGGTGGAACTCCCTGTTTCTGGCAGTGGAACGTATACTAAGGATCATCAAAGACAATGGAGAAGGGGCCATCAGAGCAGTTTGCATTGCACTTAAAGTTCCCATGTAAGTGACACTTAATAGCACTTTTTTGTCAGTGAGTCTGAAATAAGCATTACTGATAGTAGTACTGCTGAAAATTTACCCGACACAAACTATTTGGGAATAAAATCAAATTACAGAAACATTCTGATGGCAATATAACTTTTTAAGATTTATGCAAATGTTTTTGTTTTTTATCAGGCGCAATTGCTAGTGAATTGTAAAAAGACATGTTATTAGTATATATAACTTATGAAATAGTTAATACTAACATGTAATATAAATATACATTAAATTGTATAATTGTTTAACAGGTTAAATCCTGCTGAGCTTGCTTTCCTGACTGAATATGTTTCAACCATGAAACCAGTCGTCAAGGCCCTCAACATAATGCAGGCAGAAGCAGACGTCCACATGGGATGGCTGGTGCCCACCATAAGCCTTCTGAGTGTGAAACTTGACCGCCTACGGATCTCTGCTAAGTTCTGCCAGCCACTGATTGATGCACTTCAAGGAGGAATACAGCAGCGCTTTGGACCCAGGCTTGCTGACCCTGAACTCATTGCAGCAGCGATTCTTCTTCCAAAGTTCCGAACATCCTGGACAAGCAATGATGACATGCTGAAAATGGGTAAATCATATAAATTGTTCCTCAATGGCCATTAAATTTTTTTTTTTTAAATACTCTATTGTCAAATTCAAAGAACAGTTCCTGGTCATCAGAAAATATTACCTATAAATCAAAAATTTTATACATTACATAGTGTATAGTAGTTTATGATTTGAATAAATTATATCCAGTCTTCACCTTCCTTATTTGTTCCTCTCATACCACCGAGGAGCAAAATTGTAGGTGCTACCCATTATGGTCATATATATGTAGTTGTTAAGACCTACTTTGTGGTTTTAAAAGTATATTGGTGACATTTATGTGTCATTTATAAAATTTTGATGAATTATGTTTCCTATGTGGTATTAATTTTGATTGTTCTGTATAGGACTGGACTACATCAAGACAAACCTGGATCAAGAGCCAGTGCAACTCGTTCGGAACAACTCAAGCTCATCAGATGAGGAGGACTACTTCAGAGTCATTAAGAGCAACATTCAAGAGACTACCAGACAGCTAGATGCATATTTGGCCAGCACAAGTGATACCATGGATATTCTCAAGTCAGTTCCGGCAGTGTTTAATTTGTCTTTAAAAGTAAACACACCTTTGCCCGCCTCAGCAGCCTGCGAAAGACTCTTCAGTATAGCAGGACAAATTTTCTCACCCAAAAGAGCCAGGCTGGACTCTAAAAACTTTGAGAACCAACTTCTGCTTAAGCTGAACAAGAAATTCTTGCCGTGATGTTAAAATGAGAAGTTAATGTGGTGCTATGATTAGAGTAGGCCGACTGAAGCTGACCCCCACACTTTCTTCAAATCAATGTCAAATGTTTTGTGCAGCAAAATTTGAGTTTCTCCTGTTTTATCTTTGAAAATATCAATGGACATTTAAAGGTAATTTTGACTTCGTAAATGGGGTGGGGGACTGGTTGACCTTTGGACCTTTAGACGCTCATTAATATCTTCAAAGGTAAGCAATACAAACAAACAAAAAATTCTGCATAAACAGCACAAATGTTTGACACCAATTGTCTGATTTGAAGAATGTGGGGGGACCAATTTCATTCAGATCAGGCGCACCCATATACAGAGGCTACAGAACTTTATGTGGCTGTTCCAAGTTGGACTCCTCTTCCTTGATTGAATGTCCTCAGCCCCTTTCTGTTAAGAGTTCTCTCAAAATAGCTGGCAAAAAAGTTAAGTTCATGTTTTGTTAGGACGAAAGACTAGATGTTTCCAAATCGCTTGATGTTTGTCAGGTCAGTTTAAAGTCCCTTTTTTCAGGGAAACAATTTTCTTTTGAACGTGTTTATTTTGAATTAAATAAAACATTTCAAAGGTATAATAATTTCTCTCATTTTGCCTAATTACATGTAACCCTGCAGGTCATCCCTGGAATTCTGATGCATAGAATAAAATATCTAAATCTAAACTGTCACAGGGGGTAAACACAATAAAAACATGCTTTATCTGCAGCATTGCTCATTAAAATGGTACATTACTGATTTATTAAAACTAAATACGATAGGTCCACTTAATGACATTATATAAGCCGTTAGGTATTATGGTCGGCAAGTACTTTTACTTTTAATACTTAAGTAGTTTTAAAAGCTTGTACTTTCTTACTTTTACTTAAGTAAAATAATAATCTGGTACTTTGACTTTTACTTGAGTAACTTTTTGTCTGTGTATTTGTACTTTTACTTAAGTACATTGTATGAGTACTTTCTCCACCACTGTATTTGAATATGTGAAATTTTAAAAAACTATGCATTACTTTAATTTTACTTCATTATCTGCTACTTTATTGCTCTAATATAAAATTTGTAACTATGAAATGTGAAGTTTAATGTGA
>NW_015116300.1:7862-8849 GCF_001443285.1 Poecilia latipinna
TTTTTGTCTGTGTATTTGTACTTTTACTTAAGTACATTGTATGAGTACTTTCTCCACCCCTGATGATAATAGACGAGTCGATGTCGACTAATCGCGGTGACGTCATAGTGACGTAAGCGCAAAACCCTTCACAACTACTTGGAGGCTTTATCAGCTATTTTCACGGCAAATATTGACACCCCTCCCCTTCTCCCGCTTTTACTAAGTCTAGTATGCAGAATTAAAAGAGCAATAAACAGATCATTCTTCGTGAGCAGCGGACAAAACTTTGTTGCACAAAGTCAGTTCTGACTTTTTTTTTTTTTTTTTTTAAAACACCGGCTGATGCTGATGATCTCTGGACAGCTACTGGTATATGAGTCAAATTATCACACTGACCACAATGGTGCTTTTGGAACATCACAAACTGAACTTATTATGAACGTATCCTGTTTGGTTACAGTTGAATTCAATGAAACCTCCTGCTGCTCCTCCTGTTGCTCCTCCTCCAGCTGCTCCTCCTGCTGCTCCTCCTCCTGCTGTTCCTCCTGCTGCTCCTCCTCCTGCTGCTACTCCTGCTGCTCCTCCCGCTGCTCCTCCTGTTGCTCTACCTCCTCCTGCTCCTCCTGTTGCTCCTCCGCCCGATGCGAAGCAGGAGGCTCTGCTGACTCAGAGTCGGTTCGGCTCTCTGAACCGACATGCAGACGGCAGCAGACATCGCCTCTATCAGATCCTCAGGATGAAGCTTGGACTTAGTTTCCAGATGTAGTCAAACCACATCTGTAAAGGAGGGTAAAGCTGCCAGGTTAGAAGCTTCAATACGCAGAGTGACGCTGATCAGTTGGGGTAGTTGAGGGATAAAAAAGCCTGACATCATGACGCGTTGCCGCACATTACTCCGGTAGTCTTTTTATTTATATTTCTTTAAAGCATTTTTTCGGCACTAGTTTATTTGACAGCAGTCTGACTGTAAGGGGGCAGAGAGAGCGGAGAGAGGCCTGGGCCCAG
>NW_015116300.1:13064-19297 GCF_001443285.1 Poecilia latipinna
CAGATGATATAAAACCTTGAATTGTATGAGACACTGTCTAGTGCAGATAGAGGAGGTGTGAATACTTCCAGGCAGCGTTGCCAGAACCCCTCAGTAATCTCTCATCCAGATTCTGTTCCCAAGATATTCTTGTCTTCACCCATTGCAAAGGATTATTGTTCTGAATCATGAAATATATTTTTGAAATTTTTTTTTTTTTTTTTTGCATTGGGGCTCAGGGCAAGTATCACATCTACGACATTATTTACCAGTGGAGACAGGAGAGGAAAATGTTTGCTGACAAAACTTAAAAGTTGTATAAATTTAAAAAAGTGAAATGTACAAGAAAACATATCTTTTTTATGCTTGAACAATAAAATAGTCAAATTTGTACAGAAATACTATATATTAAGAATGTAAAATGTTCTTTGCTACAATGTGATATTTATATTGTAATAACTAGTGCATGGTAGTGTTAAACAGAACATCACAAAGTCAGAATAAACCACACATTGTCTTGTTTTGATTGCTCAAAGTTTTATTCTTGCTAAGCCAAAGAACAGAAGAAAGTTTTGCTAAGATGATCCATTATTATAACTCATTCAGTCTGATCTTATTACAGAGAGACAATCCAGCTGCTGTTTGCTTGTCGCTTCATTCCTTAGGTTGCATTAAAGAGAGAAATGATATGAAGAAAAGAAGCAGAAATATCTTTTGGGTTTTCTATGAAGGTTCAGAAAGGCAGGTAAACAGAAACTCCTAGCATTCATCCTCCACTGGTTCTGTTTTACACATCAGGCCTCTTTGGGAACCTCAACGTCTTCTGAGTCTCTTGGCGCAGACAGAAGGCCGACTGTGATTACACCACAAGTCATCCCAGCACTTTGCACCTAAAAGCAAGAGAATAAATATGAGTCGAACATCACGTACTGAAAACCCTGAAGTGACAGACGCAGTATTATGAAAATAATTGGAAACGATGAAGAAATTAACCTTCTTGCCACAAAAAATGAATATAAACTCCTGCTGTTGATGCAGTAAATGTACAGTTAAAACCAGATATTTACATTCACAAAATGATACACAATTTTTATCTTGTCTTTAGTTAAATATGTTCAAACTTCTCATCTTTTAGGTCTTTTAGAATTACCTGAAATTACTTCTTTTCAGAAAACTAAACTTTTTGAGAGGCCATTTTTGTAATTTTTTTCAAATACAGAAGTTTACACATTTTGGTGAGAAAACCTAAATGTATGTAAACATTTAGGTTCATACAGTTTTAAAGACAATTATCCCTGATACTGGCCAAAATGTATGAAAACATCTGAATGAGAAGAAAGTCACAAAATGAATCTCTAACAAATATTCTTAAGTTTTTCCTCACAATTTTCCAAATAGAAATAATTTTAGTAATTCTAGCCGACCGAAAATAACAGAAGTTTTGTCTGATTTAACTTCTGATGTGTTTGTACAAAATGTGGGTGAAAATAAGCTTTTCACCCACAAGCCCTTATACTAACTGAAAAAACAGACTTGATATTTTCTTTACCTGAATAGTTCATCTGCAAACAGTGCTGGCTGCGTCCACCATTATTAGGCTCTCCTCGACACCAGTTTGTGTACCTCATAGGACTTCCATCGCTCCACAACCAGGTTCTCTCCTAGAATCGTGTTCAGTAGATGTCACATTTCATTCAGTGTTTCACAAAATACATAACAAATAAAGTGTAGTGGCTAAAGTACCTGCTGTGCATCAGAGCCTCCAAGCCATGCTTCTCTGGAATTACGACTTGCTGCACGTATCAGAGCCTGAACCCGGCGGTACTCGTACGCGTTGCGAACTGATGCAAGGTTTGCTCCCATGGACAGACAGTTTTTCTACAGAGAAACACATGATAATTTTCTGAGGTATTAGCTGGGTTTTGTTCATTAAGAACAGTGAAATAAAAGAGATCAAATGAACATAAGAGAACAGTTTTGTTGGAAATCACCTCAGCATTCGCCCAAGTCATGGATCTGGCAACATAGCGAAAGCAGCGACCGTTGATTCTAGTCCAGCCACGAGGACAGCACTTATTAAACGGGAACCGGTAAGGTCTTCCTGAAGACGAAGAAATACAGACTTCCAGTCAAGAGGTGTACGTCAGCGGTGAACCGACTCCAGTTTTCTGGCTGATCATCCTTTAAAAGGTTAACCTGCTGAGTCCTATTTTAGAAGAAACTATTTTTTTTTTGTCTGAAAAACATATTTTCTTGCTAAATATAGTGTGAAAGTCACTGAATTGGCAACAGATGGGCGACAATTTTTAAATGAAAGCAGTATTTAATGCAAACGTGCAGACATGCCATGCTGGGCAGGTCTGTCAGTCAAACCTCTCTCCTAGCAGAGCAGAAGAGGACAGAGGTAGATAGGAGACGTGGATAAGATCGGTTTCATCTCCCAAAATCAAGAAAATAGGGGCAGATTTTTCAACTGGCTGATTTATCAGTGACCCCTCGTGTAAATGGCATTAGTCTTAATGATGCAACATTTATTAAAAAAGATAAATCCCTCAATGACAATAAATAACCCAGTGACACTTTGCAAGGAGTAGTGAAGACATTAAAATAATAAATCTATAAAATATACTGAAGAAAAAGTGTTTATGTTTTAGTAAACTATACTACAAGAAGATATGTCATATTTACTGTGGATCAGAATTGGGGATCCAAGCAGTCACACTTAGGAAATAAGAAAACAATGACAAAAACACCAAATAATGTTTATCAGCAGAGCCATAATCTGGAGCAGCTGTAGATACTTTAACCTGGAGTTAGTTTGTGTTTCTGTGTTTTAGTAACTTAACCAGGGCTTTATAATGAATAAATACTCACCGCGATGGATGATACTGAGACCACTGGTCAGAGCCATCATGGAGAAAACAAGAAGGAACACAGCCAACAACTTCATGATGGAGATGGAGTGATGAGGCACGCTGAAGGCAAATTGAAATAAAGCATACATGTTAATAAAATTCAAACATGTTGATAAAAAGATGAGCAGAAATTTGATCAGCAAACCTGATGAAGGATGATCTGTCTTCTTAGCCAGGAGGAACCTTCTACCTTCACTGCAGAATCACTGGATACTTATAGAGCTTCTGATCTTGACACAACATGAGGAAATGACACAGATAAAAATTCCACAAAAATGCTCTCTGTGAACAGGTCTAGTTCATACCTTGCCTCATCATTCAGCATTGACCAAACCAAACCTCATTTTTGTGCTTGTCATGGATGTGACGGTTGCAGCAACGAAGGTTCTTAGGGATGTTGTTCCACGAACATTAACCGAAAGGGTAACAACTAAAGGCCTGCACTTTGACACTGCTGGTTTCTATCCGTTTGTTGATAGTCTTTGTTTCTATGAGCATTTTTCAAAGGTTAAAGTGTAAATCTTTGCTTCCACCTACAATCATAAATGCTATTTATTTTCCTTAGAATGTATAGTGTTTATGAACACTATGCACAGGGCGTGCGCGGACTCCACATGTACTTTCCATGGACATTTGAGACGTAATACTGACTGCCTATTTTCTTGTGACGAATTCCTTTATTTCCCACAATCCTAATGGAAACTGGTTGGATGCCTAGCTCTGTTTCTTCTCCATCCGGAAAGCCTCAGCTTCAGCATGGGACAGAATATGGCAGTCACATCATCGTCCTGCAAAGTCAGCGAGCCGCTGCTGAGTCAGTACAGCATCCGGCTCTGCATGGCAGCAGCAGGCTACGATGAAATGAACTGCAATCAAATGGAATCTGTTCATAATAAGTTTAGTTTATTATGTTCCAGAAGCACAATTGTGGTTGACGTAATAATTTTAAATCTACATGTGCAGCCATCATAAACGAGCATGTACCCAGTCAGTGCCAGAGACTAGTTGATGTCGACTTTTATCATGTTGCTGTTGACTTTAAGAAAATACTAAGCTGTGTAACCCCATTCTCAACTTTATCATATTGTTGTCACATTAAAAATAGTTCGATGTGAACACTGTTTCCACCGGGCAGTTTGCTGTGTGACACCGAGTACGCACACACCGTCGTAAAAAAATTGGTCTTTGGGTGGACATGTATGGCAGATGTCCACTTCTAGTCCGTGTTGAGTCTGCCTCAGGTACATGCAGGCTGAAGTACGCCCGAGTGTGTGTGGACCTTTAGACGAAGTACAGTAAAAACCATTTGCCCATTTGTCATCCTCACAAACTCAGTGACTATAAAGGGAAACTAGAGAGGTGGAAACCTGGACACCTGACCCATGAAGGAGCTACAAGCTTAAGCACCTCATATGGCAGAGACTAGCTGATATTCCAGTTAATATTATTTTCAGAATCAATGAACACAATATATTTATTCAAAAAATGTTTCTTAATGTTCCCCAGTAACAGTCAGATAACATAAATACCAAATATATATTTGTAACTTTCTCTTAATACCCCTCCTGTTGTCCTCGGGTCATTTTGCCCCGAGGACAACAGGAGGGTAAGGACCATTTTACTTTATTTCTAATTGAATATGTGGTTAAAGCTAAAAAATAACTCACTGGACACCACACTAAAAATATTAAAACATTTTTTGATGAAAAAGGAAGCCTGTGAGGGGAGAAATGCTTCATCATAGTCCTGTAACCATTGCCTGTGGTTTACAAAACCGTTGTTGTGCAATTAATAGTTTAATACATTTTGCATTTGCTGCATCTTAATGCAACTAATGTTTATCTGCCAACACTAAAACGTCTTAAAGTTATCGTGACGTTGCTGGTGTGGGTTTCTGGTGTTTCTCTCCAGTGGGCATTGGGGATTAGGCAGGTAGACCCTGGAAAGGTCACCAGTCCATCACAGGACAACACAAACACACAGGAAATAAAATCATCCACATTCATAGACACACAGGGGCAGTTTAGAGCAGGGGTGTCAAACTCCAGTCCTGCAGGTTTTAGGTGCGCCACAGGTACAAATCACTGGAATGAAATAGCTTAATTACCTCCTCATTGTGTAGATCAGTTCTCCAGAGACCTGATTATTCTGTTCAGGTGGTGCAGCAGAGGCACATCTAAAAGTTGCAGGGCAGTGGTTTAGAGTGACCTTTTGACCTAACATTCATATCTAGACGGTCAGAGGAAGCCGGGATACCCAGAGAGAACAAACCAATCTAATTAACTACTCTACTGTGCTGCCAAGGAAATAACGTAAAAAGGTTTTAAATACAATAAAAACATATCCCACTGGTAAAATGTAGTTTAACCCTTTTGTCCAGAAATGGGCTCCAACTGACCCCACACACGTAAAACTTGTATCATTTTCCACAGTCCTCTGTTTGCCTCAGTCCTCGCTTCCGCAAGGGTTAAATTATCCTAATCTGATAAAAAAAATTGAGTCTTAGGTTAAAAAACATGCCTAAGATAAAATCAGAATATAAATGAAGAACTGTCATTTTGTGTTGCTTCACCTTCTCAGGGTTACAAACTGCCAAGTCATCCTTACTAAGGTCTACACTATGTGGGATCTAAACATGCATATTCAAAAGTTCGTGAGTCCAGTTGTGCCCAAAGTCGGTCCTGAAGGGCCAACATCCTGCATGTTTTAGTTCCCTACCTGGTGAAAATAACAACCTTTTAAGCTCTTGCCTTACACCTTTTAATGAGCCATCATTTGATCCAGGTGTGTTAAACCAGGGAGAGAACAAAAAATGCAGGATGCCGGTCCTCCAGGATGTAAAATGTTCTTTGCTACAATGTGATATTCATATTGTAATAACTAGTGCATTATAGTGTTAAACAGAACAACATGAAAACAGAATAAGCCACACACCATCTTGTTTTGATTGCTCAACATTTTATTCTTGCTAAGCCAAAGAACAGAAAAAAGTTTTGCTAAGATGATCCATTATTATAACTCATTCAGTCTGATCTTATTACAGAGAGACAATCCAGCTGCTGTTTGCTTGTCGCTTCATTCCTTAGGTTGCATTAAAGACAGAAATGATATGAAGTGAAGAAGCAGAAATATCTTTTGGGTTTTCTATGAAGGTGCAAAATGGCAGGTAAACAGAAACTCCTAGCATTCATCCTCCACTGGTTCTGTTTTACACATCAGGCCTCTTTGGGAACCTCAACGTCTTCTGAGTCTCTTGGCGCAGACAAAAGGCCGACTGTGATTACACCACAAGTCATCCCAGCACTTTCCACCTAAAAGCAAGAGAGTAAATATGAGTCG
>NW_015116300.1:21585-27049 GCF_001443285.1 Poecilia latipinna
ACAGACTGGGGTACATTCTAGAAGGTTTATTAGAGCAATGCAGATGATATAAAACCTTGAATTGTATGAGACACTGTCTAGTGCAGATAGAGGAGGTGTGAATACTTCCAGGCAGCGTTGCCAGAACCCCTCAGTAATCTCTCATCCAGATTCTGTTCCCAAGATATTCTTGTCTTCACCCATTGCAAAGGATTATTGTTCTGAATCATGAAATATATTTTTGAAATTTTTTTTTTTTTTTTTTGCATTGGGGCTCAGGGCAAGTATCACATCTACGACATTATTTACCAGTGGAGACAGGAGAGGAAAATGTTTGCTGACAAAACTTAAAAGTTGTATAAATTTAAAAAAGTGAAATGTACAAAAAATGTCTTTTTGATGCTTGAACAATAAAATAGTCACATTTGTACAGAAATACTACATATTAAGTATGTGAAAAGTTTGTTATAATGTGATATTTATATTGTAATAACTAGTGCATGATAGTGTTAAATAGAACAACACAAAGTCAGAATAAACCACACATTGTCTTGTTTTGATTGCTCAGAGTTTTATTCTTGCTAAGCCAAGGAATAGAAGAAAGTTTTGCTCAGATGATCTTTTATTATAACTCATTCAGTCTGATCTTATTACAGAGAGACAATCCAGCTGCTGTTTACTTGTCGCTTCATTCCTTAGGTTGCATTAAAGAGAGAAATGATATGAAGAAAAGATGCAGAAATATCTTTTGGTTTTCTTAGGAAGGTGCAGAAAGGCAGGTAAACAGAAACTCCTAGCATTCATCCTCCACTGGTTCTGTTTTACACATCAGGCCTCTTTGGGAACCTCAACGTCTTCTGAGTCTCTTGGCGCAGACAAAAGGCCGACTGTGATTACACCACAAGTCATCCCAGCACTTTGCACCTAAAAGCAAGAGAATAAATATGAGTCGAACATCAAAAACTGAATATAAACTCCTGCTGTTGATGCAGTAAATGTACAGTTAAAACCAGATATTTACATTCACCAAATGATACACAATTTTGATCTTGTCTTCAGTTAGATATGTTCAAACTTCTCTTTTTTTAGATCTTTAAGAATTACCTTAAATTATTTATTTTCAGAAAACTAAACTATTTGAGAGGCCATTTTTGTAATTTTCTTCAAATACAGAAGTTTACACATTTTGGTGAGAAAACCTAAATGTATGTAAACATTTAGGTTCATACAGTTTTAAAGACAATTATCCCTGATACTGGCCAAAATGTATGAAAACATCTGAATGAGAAGAAAGTCACAAAATGAATCTCTAACAAATATTCTTAAGTTTTTCCTCACAATTTTCCAAATAGAAATAATTTTAGTAATTCTAGCCGACCGAAAATAACAGAAGTTTTGTCTGATTTAACTTCTGATGTGTTTGTACAAAATGTGGGTGAAAATAAGCTTTTCACCCACAAGCCCTTATACTAACTGAAAAAACAGACTTGATATTTTCTTTACCTGAATAGTTCATCTGCAAACAGTGCTGGCTGCGTCCACCATTATTAGGCTCTCCTCGACACCAGTTTGTGTACCTCATAGGACTTCCATCGCTCCACAACCAGGTTCTCTCCTAGAATCGTGTTCAGTAGATGACACATTTCATTCAGTGTTTCACAAAATACATAAAGTGTAGTGGCTAAAGTACCTGCTGTGCATCAGAGCCTCCAAGCCATGCTTCTCTGGAATTACGACTTGCTGCACGTATCAGAGCCTGAACCCGGCGGTACTCGTACGCGTTGCGAACTGATGCAAGGTTTGCTCCCATGGACAGACAGTTTTTCTACAGAGAAACACATGAGAATTTTCTGAAGTATTAGCTGGGTTTTGTTCATTAAGAACAGTGAAATAAAAGAGATCAAATGAACATAAGAGAGCAGTTTTGTTGGAAATCACCTCAGCATTCGCCCAAGTCATGGATTTGGCAACATAGCGAAAGCAGCGACCGTTGATTCTAGTCCAGCCACGAGGACACGGCTTATAAACCGGGTAGCAGATACGTCGGAATCCTGACCAACAAATACAGACTTCCAGTCAAGAGGCGTACGTCAGCGGTGAACCGACTCCAGTTTTCTGGCTGATCAACATTTAAAAAGTCTGACCTGCTGATTCCTATTTTAGCTGGAACTGATTTTTTCTTTCGTCTGAAATGTTGCTAAATATACCAAGAAAGTCACTGTGTTGGCAACAGATGGGCGACTTTGTTTAATGAAAATGAGTAGACATGACCTGCTGGGCAGGTTTTTCAGTCAAACCTTTTTCATGGCAGAGCAGAAGAGGACAGTGGTTGATCTTCAGCCCTGAGCTGAGGTGGATAAGATCGGTTTCATCTGTATCAACAGATCAAAGATCTCCCAAAATGAAGGAAACTGGGGCTGATTTATCAGTGAGCCCTAGTGTGTGTGTGACGTTAGTCTTAATCTAACTCCCTCAATGACAGGAAAACCTGTGACTCTTGTGCAAATCAGCAGAGCCATAATCTGGAGCAGCTGTAGATACTTTAACCTGGAGTTAGTTTGTGTTTCTGTGTTTTAGTAACTTAACCAGGGCTTTATAATGAATAAATACTCACTGCAAATCTTGAACCTGAGGCCACTGGTCAGAGCCATCATGGAGAAAACAAGAAGGAACACAGCCAACAACTTCATGATGGAGATGGAGTGATGAGGCACGCTGAAGGCAAATTGAAATAAAGCATACATGTTAATAAAATTCAAACATGTTGATAAAAAGATGAGCAGAAATTTGATCAGCAAACCTGATGAAGGATGATCTGTCTTCTTAGCCAGGAGGAACCTTCTACCTTCACTGCAGAATCACTGGATACTTATAGAGCTTCTGATGTTGCCACAACATGAGGAAATGACACAGATAAAAATTCCTCAGAATTGCTCTCCATAACCAGGTCTAGTTCATACCTTGCCTCATCATTCAGCATTGACCAAAACCAAACCTCATTTTTGTGCTTGTCATGGATGTGACGGTTGCAGCAACGAAGGTTCTTAGTAATGTTGTCCACGAACATTAACCGAAATTGTAGCGACTAAGGCCTGCACTTTAATGCGCCGGGTTGTTAACTTCTTGTTGGTAGCCTTTGTTTCTATGGAAATTTTTCAAAGGTCAGAGTGTAAATCTTTGCTTCCACCTACAATCATAAATGCTATTTATTTTCCTTATAGTCTATGTTTATCATTGAATTTCCACTTAGAACCAAAAGGGAAGATAAGCTTAACCCTTGTGTTTACAAATGGGCTCCATCCGATGCCACACCCATATCACTTGTATCATTTGCCTCAGTCCTCGCAGGCAGAAGGGTTAAGGCCCCACATACGTGTGCATAGTGTCAATACTTTGTGAGCTGGCTGGACTCTGAACGTATTGTCCATGGACATTTGAGACTTCACACTTGACCATTCTGACTGCCTAATTTCTTGTGACAAATTCCTTTATTTCTCACAATCCTAATGAAAACTAGCGAGTTTGATGAGCTAGTTGGACACTTAGCTCTGTTTCTTCTCCATCCGGGAAGCATCAGCTTGAGTGCGGGACAGAAAAGAGCGGTCACATCATCATCACCATCATCATCACATAAAGTCAGCGAGCCGCTGCTGACTGTAGCATCCTGCTGTGCATGCGGCCGTGGAGCAGCAGCAGGCTGCGATGAAATGAACTGCAATCAAATGGAATCTGTTCATAATAAGTTTAGTTTATTATGTTCCAAAAGCACAATTGTGGTTGACGTAATAATTTTAAATCTACATGTGCAGCCATCATAAACGAGCATGTACCCGGTCAGTGCTAGAGACCTTCTCAGAGAAAAGGTTTTCATATTGGAAATTAATTTGGTCGAAGTTTGTAGATTTTTTAAAAGTTGTAGTTTTAATAAAACCTGCAGTTTGATTGGGTAGAAAATCAGCTTCAGGTGACAAAACAAGCTGCCAGGCAAGGAAAAATGCATGGTTACTCTCCTCATCAGATATCAGGTAAACAGCTAAAATAATTGTTTACTGTTCTTCACTACTCCCATTAAACGCTCCACCACTGTCTGTTCCTGTTTGTTAGTGCACCCTGTGGGTTGCTGGTGTCTCCAGTGGGCATTGGGGCCAGGCAGGTAGACCCTGGAAAGGTCACCAGTCCATCACAGGACAACACAAACACACAGGACATGAAACCATCCACGCTCATAGACACATAGGCACAGTTTCGAGTGACCTTTTGACCTAACATTCATATTTAGATGGCCAGGATACCCAGAGAGAACAAACCAATCCCATCATCTACTCTACTGAGCTGCCCACCAAGAAACACAAAACAATTAAAATAGAATAACTAGCTCATGCTGGTACTAGTTGCTACTCTGATGTCTGATTAGATCTTTGCCAGTGATCTTTTCACTGAGCTTCAGATATAGAAAAGGAATGGAGTATTTAGCAACACTAAAGCCCTTCATGGATAGTCCAAGTTTAGCTTCCAAAAATCTAAAATATAATGGAAAGCCAAACATTTGATCATAACATTTTAATTTAGTAGCGATATATAAAACATAAACACATTTTTACATGAAATGACATGGCACAATTACTGGCACCCTCTGCTGTTCATACCTTGTACTGCACCCTCCTGGAAAAAGGACACCCCGTCTTGTCTTATAAGATTTCTCTAGTTTTAAACATAGATGAACTATTTAGGCTTTATCTTCATACAATCTCTTCTGGCTCACATCTGAGTATTTCCTGGACTGCAGGTTAAATCCTGACCTCGATGTCTCAGACGGGATTTTCTTCGTCAATAAAGGAAATCAAGGAATGCCTGGATTTATACAGTGATTAAATTACAAACAGGTGAACGATTCAATGTTTTTGCTAGCTTTTTGTAGCACTTGAATTTATTTAGGAATTTTAGATGGCTCAATATAAATGCACACTACATATAAATCCAATAGATTCCTGGCATCCACTGGGATTAGAGACCAGAGTCGGCCATGAGCTCAGATCCACACGTTTGAGATCTCCTCTAAAAATGTTTTTAGCTGCCATTTTAATAGTTCAAATGCCACATATGCCTTAATATGCATATTAACTCTGCATTACTTTCATTCCAACTTTCATATAATCAAAACAAGAGCCCAAAGACTTTGTAGGGGTCCTCATGTAGGACTCCTTCATGGGGAAAAGCTGTTGCACCAGGCAAACCTTCTGGACAACGAATGAAGAAGTTTTCTCAAAAGCTGTTTAATAGTTGACAACACCAAAATATATGATCTACAGTAGCTTTGTCTGCATGGTATCTCAAACAGACTGGGGTACATTCTAGAAGGTTTATTAGAGCAATGCAGATGATATAAAACCTTGAATTGTATGAGACACTGTCTAGTGCAGATAGAGGAGGTGTGAATACTTCCAGGCAGCGTTGCCAGAACCCCTCAGTAATCTCTCATCCAGAT
>NW_015116300.1:28739-31250 GCF_001443285.1 Poecilia latipinna
CTTGCGGTGTCTGTTTATCATTCAATTTTCATTCAGAATACTAACAGCAGATAACCTTCATGCCCCACATACTTGGGCATGCTGTGCACACTTTGTGAGCTGAGCAGACTCCGCGCCTACTGTCCAGATGTTTGAGACTTAATACTCGAGCGTACTGACTGCTTATACTCTTTTGACAAATTCCTTTTATTTCTCACAATCCTAATGGAAACTAGTTGGACTAGTTTCCACTGTTTGTAACATAGCTCTGTTTCTTCTCCATCAGCTCACCTGTCAGTGTGGGACAGAGAGTAGCAGTCACATCATGGTGTCACATGAAAAACAGTTCAATGTGAACACAAGACAGCAGGGAGTTTACTGTGCGACACCAAGTACACGTACACGGTTGTTAAAATTTATTGTTCGGCGGACATGTATGGCAGACGTCTGCTTCTAATCTGTGTTGGGTCTGCCTCGAGTACGTCACCTATTGACCTGACATTCAATTGTGGACTGTCGGAGGAAGCCAGGATACCCAGAGAGAAGGCAACAATCCAATCATCTACTCTACTGTGTTACCCTGGAAACAATATAAAAAGGTTTAAATACAATAAAAACATAGCCAGTTGGTAAAATGTAGTTTTAATTTCTTAATCTGATTAAAGAAAGGAAACTTGGGTGGAAAAAAACATGCCTAAGATAAAATCAGAATATAGATTAAGAACTGCCATTTTGTGTTTCTTCACCTTCTCAGGGTTTTACAAATTGCCAAGTTATCCTTACTAAGGTCTACACTATGTGGGATCTGAACATGAATATTCATATCGTTCATGAATCCTCTGCTAAAACTATGGTTTGAATTCCTGTTTTATATTGTTACAGTACAAATGGCTGGATTTGTACTGTAATTAAATTACAAACAAGTGAACAATTTACTATCTTTTGCTAACTTAGCACTTTTGGTAGCATTTGAATTTAATTACGAATGTCAGATAACTCAATATAAATGCCTGCTACACTTAAGTACAATGGATTCCTGGCATCCACAGGTTGGCACCAGAGGTACCCTTGAGCTAATATCCAAACATATTTGACACCCCCTGTGTATAGCTGCTATTTTAATATTTCATACCATTAATAAGCACTGATATTCTCCAGGCTCATACTACACCTCCATTGAAATGTCTGCATTTGTTTTGAACTTTATGTGGTTGGGGTCATTTTTGACCCAGCTTTTAGAAAATGGTTTGAAAACAATAATTAATGTCCAAACTGAAACTCATCACTTCACTGACACTTTTAGCCATCAGGCCACTGACAACAAGCTCTTCTCCCTTTAATAGCTCTATTCAGGGCTTCTCTTTTCACCTCTTGCTAAACTAAATAACATAACCAGACATGCTTGAGATGCATGCAAAATTCCAGGTAGACCCTGGAAAGGTTGCCAGTCCATCACAGGACAACACAAACACACAGGACATGAGATCACCCATGCACATACCCACTCCTAGGGACCGTTTAGAGTGACCTATTGACCTGACATCCATGTTTTGGACTGTTAGTGGAAGCCAGGCTCCCCAGAGAGAAAACATGCTATGAACAAACTGCATTCTTGTCATAAGACAACAATCCCAACAGCCACTCTACCAAAAGGTTACAATATGCTTTTAAAAAAGTATTCCATTGGTAAAATGTAGTTTAAATTAAGGAGTCTTAGGTGAGAAAAACATCAGAGATAAAATCAGAATATAAATGAAGAACTGTCATTTTGTGTTTCTTCACCTTCTCGGGGTTTTACAAGCTGCTAAGTCATCCTTACTAAGGTCTACACTATGTGGGATCTAAACATGCATATTCAAGTCGTTCATGAATCCTCTGCAAAAACTGTGTTTTAAATTTCGGTAAGATATTCTTTTACACTTTAAAAAATATTAACTTAAAAAATTAATCAGCCACTTTAGTTAATTTTGATTCATATGATTAATATCCCAATGGCTTTGTGTTGCTTTGTATTTTAAGCCTTAAAAACAGCTCAAAAAACTGAATCAGTTAACTTCTAAGTCACTTTCCTTTGCTACCTAACAAACTGGAATAAGATGGTAAAACATAACTGTTTGAAGATTTTCTGTTTCAGAGCCCAACCTCACTGACAGCACTTCTACAAGTCATTAATGATACTTTCATGACCTAAGATAATGATCTTGTGTCTCTACTTGTCCTGTTGGATCTCTGTGCTGCTTTTGATCCAGTGGATCACAATATTCTCTTGAGTAAGCTGTACGGATCAAAGGAACTTCATTAGGCGATTTTAGTTTATATTTAACAGGCAGGTTCCAATTTGGTTATATAAATAATGAGTTAGATGTGGAGTACAACAGAGTTCAGTGCTAGGCCTGTTCAAAGGCTGTATTCAACTTTGAGAATAATTCAAGAGCATTGAATACATTCACATTGTTTTATTGTTGGTTCTAAGATAAAGATCCACACAATTAATAATAAAAAATCCCTTCTCACCCTCCGCGGGTGGTCTCT
>NW_015116300.1:35178-43336 GCF_001443285.1 Poecilia latipinna
TGTGCAGCCAGGATGAGGGCCTCTGTGCTGTCCTTGAGTCCAGCTTTCTCCAGCCATTGGCTAATCTAAGACTATCCCAGAAACTTAAACTTCATCCAGACTTTTCTTGTTAGGATATGCCTGTGGTGCATTTAGAGCACTGAAATGATTATGAATTATAGATAACTGAAGTGGCTGATGTCAGGAAATCCTACCCTCTAAAAGACAAAATATAATGGAAAGTATAACTTTAGAAAATGTTTTAATTTAGTGGGCTTGTGCATAACATCAACACATTTTTACATGAAATGCCATACCACAATTACCAGCACCATCTGCTGTTCATACCTCATACTGCACCGTTCTGCAAGAAGCACACTTAATATTCTCCTAATATTTTTTAGGGTTACAGGATAGACGGTTGTAAATGTTGAATATTTCCTGCACTGCAGGTCAAATCCTGACCTCTTGTTGTCTGAGATGGGATTTTCTTCATCAACAAAGCTCTGAGGCCTTCAAGAAATGCCTGGATTTATACTGTGATTACATTACAAACAGGTGAACAGCTTACTGTTTTTTGCGAACTTAGCACTTTTGGTAGCATTTGGATTATTTGAGGATGCCAGATGGCTTCGTATAAATGCCTGTTACATTGAAATACAATGGATCCCTGGCATCCTAAAGGGTTGGCACCATGAGGCAAGATCCACAAATATTTGAGACCCCCTCTCAAATTGTTTATGCCTCCTATTTTAACAGATTAAACACCATTTATACCCTAATAAGCATTGGTATTCACAGTGGAAATCATCTTCAGTCTTCCTTATCTCCGCTCTTGAGGACACAACCAATCACACCTAGCTAGTTGATTCACTTTTTAACTGCATCTTTGACATGAATAACTGGGAGGCTGAGAATTTTCTCCAGTTCAAGCTGGACTGGAAGCTCAGAGACCTGGTCCACTGAACCAGTTCTCTGACATCAAGGTGGTTTTAGTCAGGCTCTCTAACTATCTTTTCCTGGTTGCTCCGTCCCCCTGTGTCTTTAAGGCAATATTTGCTGTGAATGACGTCGAGCTTCATGTTGTGCTACAACAAACTGCAAACATCGAGACCAATAAACGAGACGGCGCAATAAAAAAAGCAGGTACAAGACAAGGAAGGAAATTCATGCCTCAAATGATCATTTTGACACATTTTCTGCAAATCCATATAAACCAGGTGTGCAAAAGTCTCAGTAAAAATCCAATATTAATGGTTTGCATGTCTGAGCAGGACTTGATAACATCCATGAGTTGACATGACTTCAAAACCAGGAACTGATGGTCGACATGGAGGACTTTGACGGAAACAAAAAGTTTGCCCTTTACTCCTCATTTAGAGTCGATTCTGAGTGTGAGGGTTACCTGCTGCATGTGAGTGGTTTCAACAACAAAGGGGGCGCTGGTGAGTCATGAGAAAACCTCATCCTAACCTGTGGGAGTGAGCTGCACAGATTGGAAGGGATTTGATTTCTCCCTGAAGAGCATCAGCATGAAAATCCGTCCTGCAAAGTAAATCTGCAGGTCAAACATCAGCAGAAAATTATGAGTTTCTTTTTCTTCTAATCAGCCATCAACTTTTGGCTTCACAGGAGTCAAAAGTTGACATGATTACTTCTAACTTTAACTTAATCCAGTTATTGTGCTTTAAATTGTTTGGTGAGGGTTTGATACCTGTAATCAACTCATCTCCTGCTCTCTGATAATAAATAAACAGCAATGTTTGTGTCATTTTTTTCATACATAGAAAACAAAAAAAAACTGAAATAAACTTCTTTGCTGAAATAAATTAATTCAGAACTAGACCTTACATGGTTATATTTTTTATTCTTAACTATTTGGTGATCTGTTTTCCTCACCATCAGAAACAGAAAGTTTATCGTATATTAGTTAAGACAGAAAAGTAGACTTAAGCCAGGAAGCTGAAAAACTGTAGAAAATCATCACTGCCTTTTTTGTGACACTTATATTCAGATTTGAAATAAGCTGTAAAACTGTTCAATTGCTGGGAAGGTTTAGAAACTAGTTATTTGCACTGATCAGGTGACGTACAGAAAATTCTTCCTGACACATTATGACAGTTTTATGAAACATTCATTGGCTTTCAGGTGCTATAGTGACAAATGGAGCATGTTACCTGGTGTGGCTCTATTATCTATGTATCAGGAAGTCAGCAGAGCCAGTTCTAGGTGTCCTACACAAGATTATGTATTGGCATCATAATCCTGGCACTGAATTTTACCACAGATATGAGTAAATGGGTCCTAATGCCAATCTGCACCATATTTTTCACTTATTTATAAGTCGCATCAATCATTTTATTTGTGTAGCACATTTCAGCAACAAGGCTGTTCAAAGTGCTTCACATTATAAAAACAATTGAAACGTTACATTTCTAAGTGCAGTCATTACAGATCAAAACATTGGTTTCATTTTTTATGGTACAAAAGCAGCTCTGAATAGGTGGGAGTTTTTAGTCGAGATTTCAAGAAACTCAGTGTTTCGGCTGCTTTGCAGTTTTCTGGAAGTTCTAGATTTGTGGTGCATAGAAGCTGAATGCTGCTTCTCCGTGTTTGGTTCTGGTTCTGGGTCACAGAGCAGACCAGAACCAGAAGACTTGAGAGGTCTGGAAGGTTGATACAAGTGTATCCTCGGAGCTGCAGGGAGCCAGTGTAGGGACTTTAGCTCTGGTGTTATGTGCTCCATCTTCCTGGTTTTAGTGAGAGAACAAGCAGCAGCGTTCTGGGTCGGCTGTCTGAGTTTTTAGGCAAACATAGAAGTTTTAAAGCAACGAAAACAGATTCAGGCAGTAAAATGTTGCTTGATAAACTGGTAAAAACAAAAGTTCTCAGGTTGAAAAAACATAGATAAAACCAGAATATAAATTGGAACATGGTGTTTTTTCACCTTCTGAAGGTTTTCCAAATTGCAATGACATTATTACTAAGATCTATAATATGTGGCATTTAAATTTGCATATTCAAATAGTTCATGAATTCTTTGCAAAAACTGTAAGCACTAGAGGTGTGCCGATCGATCGGTCACCGATCATAATTGGGCCGATTTTCGTGAAAAAGTGCATGATCGGTGATCNAAACGAGACGAACACAGGTGCAGTAAAATTAATGTAATTAAATTACCTGTTGCTTTAGTTATTTAGCAGAGTAGTGTAGCAGCTAGGCTAGCTAGCCGTACGCAGAGCTAATTAGCATATTGCCTTGTCAGCGTTTCTTGGCTGCATTCATTCAGCTTTCAGCTCACACACACTGTGGCACTCACGGTCAAAGTGACACATTTTGTTTGCATTAGGTTGTAACTGTGCCAAAATATATGAAATATAAAAGAAAAGCAAATGTGCTTTCAAGTAATGCAACTTGCAAATAATGGACAACAAAATACAGCAGTCAGTGCAGCATTGCTTAACATTGTAGCCTTTTATATCACTGTGATGCCAGTAACATCTGTTGAGCTGTCAGATTTTATCACTAAAAATTGGATCCAGAATTAGAAATGATTTGATTCAATTTTATTTATTCCATTACATTTTTTACAACCATGATTGAAAACCTGGAATGTTAAGTAAAAATCGCTCAGTTGATAAGAAATGAACAAAATACAAACAAAATGATTTCTGAATTGCTTCCATTGTTAGAACGATGGAGTTTGGGCTGCTTGAATGACGTCTGTGTTAAATGTTTTTGTAAAAGGTGAGGAAGACCAACAAGAAATGGATCATAGAGGAATCTTCTGATCTGCTGATGATGAAAACTGAGTGGATCCCAGTTTCTCTAAGTAAGCCAAAGCATAATTATTGTCAACTTGGCATCATAATGACCTTTTTATTTTAAGTAAATAATTCTTAGAACATGGGAAAATATCTTGTTATAAGTGAAATAATCTGCAGGTAGACCCAGTACTTTGTCATCATGGAATTATTTACTTAAACAAGATCCTAGTTCTTGCTGAAAAGTTACTTGTAATTTAGTTTTGTCTTATTTCAGGTGTACTGAAATATTTGCAGTAGAAACTAGACCAAAAGAGTTTGTTGTTGCAGTGTACTGAACAGGTAAAATACACAATGAATAATGAATAAACATTTCTTATGTTTTTACTTTTATTTCTGGAATCATAATATTTTTCTTCTCTTCAGATTATTGACAGATTTAAATCTCACGGCTGGACGTCCTGCAGCGCCACCACACCCTCTTCCTGTTGCCTCCACCTACGGACCTCGTTAACGCATCACTGCCCATGTCCTCCAACTGATCAGGTCAGAATATTTTGAATATTTTCGGTTTACAGATGGTTTGTGTTTTGGTGAATATTGTTTTTTCTACACAAAATCTTGCTCTGGTCACAGATGTTGCTATGAGCATCTCTGATGTCACTTATGAGCTCAGACAGACGCCACAGTTTTGTCTAATGTTTGGTTTGTGATTGCAAGAGAGTGACTTTGAAATACATAATTTTTTATGAAGTTTGTGACACATTGGAGTAGATTTTACTGTCTTTCAAATATTTGCAGTTGTTGGTTTGAACTTTGACCTATTCCAGTCACTATCATGCATAAAAAACTAACCTGAAAACGCAAAGTGGTTGGTGCAGTTCAAACCTTCAGCCACATTGTGTTCATTCTGTCTTACTACTACATTTAAGAACAACTTTAGTGCTAAACGTGTTGTTAATATGTTTGTTTTTAAAGAATAAATTAGCTCTAAACTCAACCACTGTCCTCTTTTGCTCAGCTGTGAGAGGTTTGACTGACAGACCCAGCCACCAGGTCATGTCTGCACTCTTGTAGTTAACAGTAGTCACCCTACATTTGCTTACTCAGTGACTTTCTTGCTACATGTTGCGACATTTCAGATAAATAAACCCTCATTGGCCAAAATAGGCAGGACAGGCTTTTTAAAGAACAGAAAGCTTCAATCACTGACCATACTTTTATTCCCAGCAACAAGAAACAAAAAGGAAATGGACACAATAAAATGCACATTAAAAACTGAACCTTTAAAATGCCAAGAGAAAACTCCCACACAGCACTGCATGACACGTGCAGAGGTTTCACTGCCGCCCTGCTGCTTCCGCTGCTGGGTCGGGCAACACGTTACGGCAGTCAGCTTGTCTCCAGGTGAGTCTCCTGACCTCCTGACCCTGCAGGCAGTCTTAGCCTGGTTTCTGGATCCTCCCTTCTTCCTCCCACACATTTCAGCCGTTATGCCAGTTTGCCTGGCTGGCAGCTGATTGGCCACTCCTGGACAAACCCACACCAGGTGTGCAACAAGTTTGGTTAATTAGATGTAAAACAGATTTAGATATTTCACAGTTTGTAGATTTTTTTCCATTTACATGTTTTTCTCTTTCTTTCTACCAGAAGCTGGATGAGAAAAGTCTGTAGTCTGGTGCTTTGGTCTCAACTTGCCCTTTTTTATGAATTTCAGTTTTCTTTAGAGAATCTATAATTCATTTTATTTGTCATTTGTGTTGTTTGTTTATTTTGGATATTTAAAATGTTTTCCAACCACAGTGATAAATGTTCATCAGAATTTAAAGTTTATTGATCTTTGAAAATGTGTTCTTGCATTATTATGCCTTTACCATAACATTACTTGAAAATGGTCTCAAGACAATAATATTGTCATTTATCACAATGAATATAAAAACAACACACACATCCACTGTGTGACCCAGAATATATCACCTGAATTATTCTCACATTGCGCCATCTAATGTTCAAAGTTGAACATTTCAGCTCTTTCTTTGCCAGTGGAAAATCCCCCTGTTCCTCTGCATGACTTCACTTTCAAACCAGATCGTATTTATGCAGTTTTTACATTTTAACTCGTTATCTTCTCACCTTTCAACCATTATCCTTTCTCTGGCTCTTTGGTTCACCAGACTTTCATCCACATTTCTGCTCTACATGTTTTCCACTGACTTTCCATCTTCTTCTTGAATGGTTTGCAGGATTTTAAAGCTTTATTTTGAAACCTCATAGATATTTGCAGTGTCTTAATTTTTCTCCCCTCTATATTATAGTATGGCAGATACTTTGTCCTGATTACTAGCTGTTGAAGGGCCTAACTGTTCGCAGTATCTTTCTCAAATTTGCCATTTATTTTAATCAGGGGTGATTGGTAGCATAACCACGTAGTGCTGATGTTAAAAAAATAATTCAGAAAACAGAACAACACAAAGTCAGAATAAACCACACACCATCTTGTTTTGATTGCTCAAAGTTTTATTCTTGCTAAGTCAAAGAATAGAAGAAAGTTTTGCTAACATGATCCATTATTATAACTCATTCAGTCTGATCTTATTACAGAGAGACAATCCAGCTGCTGTTTACTTGTCGCTTCATTCCTTAGGTTGCATTAAAGACAGAAATGATATGAAGTGAAGAAGCAGAAATATCTTTATAAAGTTGCAAAATGGCAGGTAAACAGAAACTCCTAGCATTCATCCTCCACTGGTTCTGTTTTACACATCAGGCCTCTTTGGGAACCTCACAGTTTTCAGACTGTTCTGGCGCAGACAGAAGGCAGACTCACATCACATATGTGGTCATCCCAGCACTTGTTGTCTAGGAGCAAAACAACAAATCAGTCAAACATCATATAATGAAAACTCTGAAGTGACCTAACACTACATCATAAAAAATGATTGAAACGGTTGATTAAACCTTCTTGCCACAAAAAATATTAATAGAAGCTCCAGTTAATGCAGTAAATGTACAGATGAAGCCAGATATTTATATGCGCAAAATAAAAACAAAAACATGTTTTTCCTATTCTTTGAAGTTAAATCAGACCAAACTTCTCTTGTTTAAGGTCTGTTAGGATTACCAAAATTATTTATATTTGGTAAATTCCAGAAAACTTAAACAGAACATTTTTCATCCAATCCAGAAGTTTACATAAGTTAGGTCAGTATCAGGGATATCCGTCTTTAACTGAATGAATTTGATCAAATTTAAACTTCTGCTTTCAACTGTATGTGGAGGTCAACTAAAAAGTTGACTTGCAGAGTAAATAGGCTTTTCATCCATGAGTCCTGATACCAACTGAAAAAGAGAGATACTATATTTTCTTTACCTGACCAGTTCATCACTGCACAGTTCTGGTTGTCTTTCCAATTATCAGGCTGCCCTCGACACCAGTTTGTGTAGATCATCGGGCTTCCATCGCTCCACAACCAAATATTCTCCTTCAAGACAAAGTTCAGCAGATGATATGTTTCATTCAATGTCTTATAAAATATTTCACAACTAAAGTATCCTGGTAGAAATACCTGCTCCTCATCAGAGCCTCCAATCCATGCTTTTTTGGACCCGTGACCTGCTGCAGCTATCAGATTCTGAACCTGATGGTACTCGTACGGGTTGTGAACTGATGCAAGGTTTGCCCCCATGGACAGACAGTTTTTCTACAGATAAACACATAATGATGTGCTGAAGAAGTAGGAGGACTTTATTTAAGAACTGTGAAATACAAGAGAGCAAAATAATAAGAGTACAACGTTGTTGGAAATCACCTCGGCTTTTGCCCAACTCATTTCACTGGCGACGTAGAGGAAGCAGCGACCGTTGATCGGAGTCCATCCAGAAGGACAACAGGACCCCTTGAGCAAGTTATCTTGTGCTGATAACAAAGAAATAGGTATTTTCAGACAGGAGGCGTGGCATGAGTCTTGATGATTCGATATTACATTTATTAAAAAAGATAAATCCCTCAATGACAAGAAATTATCCAGACACTTGTATCCAGACACATCCACGATGTGTTTACTTTGCAAGGAACAGTGAAAACTTTGAGATAATAAATATGAACTTTCTGAAAAAACAGTATGTGTTATGTTTTAGTAAAGTATACTATAACAAATTATGTCATGTTTACTATGGATTAGTTGAGGTTCAAGCAATCAGACATAAGAAATAAAAAGCAATGACAAAAAAGACAAACCAATCTTTACCAGCAGAGCCATAATCTGGGGCATCTGTGGCTTTGTTGAACAGGAGTTGGTGCGTTTGTCTGTGTTTTAGTCACTTTATGAATTCTTTATCATTAATAAATACTCACAGACACCACTGGTCAGAGCCACCATGGAAAAGACCAGGAGGAACACAGCCAACAGCTTCAT
>NW_015116300.1:46736-49841 GCF_001443285.1 Poecilia latipinna
TATCATTAATAAATACTCACAGACACCACTGGTCAGAGCCACCATGGAAAAGACCAGGAGGAACACAGCCAACAGCTTCATGATGGAGACGATGCAGGTTTACAAGCTGAAGATACATGTTAAGAAAATTCAGTGTCACAAACAAGATAAGAAGAAAAATATCAGCAAATCTGATGAAGAATGATCTGTGTTCTTAACCAGCACCTTCAGTCTTCACTGTAGAATGACTGGATACTTATAGAGCTTCTAATCTTGCTATAAAAGGAGGAAAAAACACAGAAATTTCAAACAATTTCACACCTTTGACAGATCCAGTTCATACCTTGCCTTATCTTTAGTCATCAACCAAAGAAAAACCTCAGTTTTGTGCTTGTCATGGTAACGGTTCCAGCTTCAAGGGTTTGGCAATGGGCAACCTCAAAGTGGAGCAACTAAAGCCTGTACTTTGATGCTGCTGGTTGGTAGCTGCTTGTTGGTCATCTGGTTATTTTGTGTCAAAAGTCACAATGTAAATCTATATTTCCACTGATCAAAAAAGCTTTTTTTTCTTTTCAGTGTCCGTCTTTCCATAGAAGATAAAAATAGATGAAATGCTTAGATCAGAGGTGAGTAATCCTGGTCCTCCAGGGTCAGTATCCTGCAGCTCCCTGGTTCAACACACTTTGATGAAAGAGCTGAATCACCTCTCAAGTGCAGTCAGGTTCTCCAGAGTCCTGCTAACGACCTCATTATTTGACTCAGGTGTGTTGAAGTAGAGACGCATCTAAAAGCTGCAGGACACCGGCCCTCGAGTTGCCTACTTCAGGCTTAGACTAAGAACTGTGAGCAGCCATTTTCCTCTTCTCAGACTGTAAACCAGGAATCCTATGAGAATCTGCTTACAAGAACTATTGGTACTTTACCAGTCAGAGTTTTATGGGAGAGTGGCAATGAGAAAGTCACTGTTGAAGAAAACTCACATCACGGCTCGTCTCGAGTTTCCAGATGGCATGTGGGAAACTTTATGGAAGAAAATTATTTGGTTTTATGAGAGCAAAATGTTGCTTCTTAGCCATTAGAAGAGATGCTATGTTTGGTTGACATCAAACAAACACTGCACATAGCCACAAAGACAACACCTGAAGTACGACTGTGGCAGCCCTGTGGGTAGGACTCGACTGCTGGCATGATGGAGATGATGCCTGCACAGAACTACAGCTTCAACAATCCCAAGCTTCCAGCTAAACCACAGAAATGGTTTCAGTACCAACAAGATGGACTTTCTGGAGTGGCCCAGTCAAGGACCAAGCTTCAATTCAAGAATTTGTGTTTGAACTTGAACAGTAACAGCATTTTGAACAGACGGCCAAACCTCAGTCAGTATTTACTGTCATTGTCAACAAAAAATTAATTGAAAATCAGCAGTGAGTTCGTCTGATGCAAACGGTAGTTTGGTGAAATGAGCAACAACTCTTAACATACCTGGTTAGTATGGATAGTGTTTGACCTTCAAACTCCATTTTGTATTTTCTCAGCTTGTCTTAAATCATTTTTTTAAAACCTTAGGTATTTAAGAGGCAAAAAGCCAAAGCAGAAAAACCGTCTGATAGAAATGTTTTTTCCTATTCCTGCAACCATCGTCTGTAGTTTGTCAACACAACATTGTTGTTGTGCAATTAATGGATGTCAGTCTGAAATGTTGCCTTTTCTCCAACTCTGAACATCTTATGTTTATATGCAGAAACAATGAAGTCTTAAACTTATTGTGATGTTAACAGTTAATGGAACCTTTCTGATAAGAGCAAAATGTAATGTTTACATCAGTGTGTGCTTTAATGGCCAGCACTTTGAAAATGGTTCTAAAATATTGTAAAAAATAAAGATACAGAAAGAACATATTTAGTTTTCAGTTAATGTACTAAGCAGTATACATACTGTTGTGACAAATTAGGCGAGTTTATGCATTTGTTAATTTATACAAAATAAGTAATGTAAAGTCCTTCTCACATCGATTTATTTAATCGAGGTTTGTAGAAGTTTGTAAAGTTGTAGTTTTAATAGTTTTACTAAAAATTGGGAGAACTTTGGCATCAGTTCTCCACAAAAGATGCCGCCTTTCAGGGAAACATGACAGCCAATCATATCAGCAGATATCAGGCAAACATCTAAAATAAATGTTTAGTTATTCACTTGTCTACATTGGGGAAGAGGCAGGTAACAAGAAACAGAAAATATTAAAACATATCAGACAGTAAATGCAGCTTGTTGGATTTTCTTGATAAACTGTTAAAAAGGAGCCTCAGGTTGAAAAACAAACATAACAGATACAATCAGAAAATGAATTCAGACCTGGTGTTTCTTCCCCTTCTGAAGGTTTTTCCAAATTGCCAAGTCATCCTTACCAAGGTCTACACTATGTGGTATCTAAATATGCATATTCAAAAAGTTTGAGTCTTGGCAAGAATTGCACCCTTTAGATCTCAGTAAGATATTCTGTCATGTTTTCAAAAACTTGTAAAATGAAACAGCCAACTGCATTGATGAACTTGACTAACGTCCAACAGATTTTAGTGTCATTTACTTAAAAATCAGCTCTTAATCAAGAAAGCCAAACTAGTTACAGAATTATAGCTGAACTTCCATCCATGTCTAACAAACTTTGCATTAAGATAAAGAAGTTCCACAGAATTCATGTTTAAAGATTTTCAACATTTCTCAGGGTTGGATCATATCTGAACATGATATTGATCTAATAGTATCCTTTTGAGGGTAAAATCATCCAATTTATACAGAAATATTATATATTAAGAACAAGTTCTTTATTTTAAGAACTAGTATATTATATTTTTGAAAACAAAAGCTTCAGAAAACAGAAAATAAACCACACCATCTTGTTTTAATTTCTGGTAAGCCACAGAACAGAACAAAGTTTTGCTTAGATGATCCTTTATTATAATGCATTTCGTCTGATCTTATTACAGAGACAATCCAGATGTTTGTCGCTTCATTTCTTAGGCTGTGTTAAAAAGAAATTATAAGTATATGCATAAAAAAAAAACCAGGTAAACAGAAACTTGCATTCTTCCTCTACTGGTTGTTTTAAACACCAGGCCTCTTTGGGAACCT
>NW_015116300.1:52310-59609 GCF_001443285.1 Poecilia latipinna
AAAATGAATTCAGACCTGGTGTTTCTTCCCCTTCTGAAGGTTTTTCCAAATTGCCAAGTCATCCTTACCAAGGTCTACACTATGTGGTATCTAAATATGCATATTCAAAAAGTTTGAGTCTTGGCAAGAATTGCACCCTTTAGATCTCAGTAAGATATTCTGTCATGTTTTCAAAAACTTGTAAAATGAAACAGCCAACTGCATTGATGAACTTGACTAACGTCCAACAGATTTTAGTGTCATTTACTTAAAAATCAGCTCTTAATCAAGAAAGCCAAACTAGTTACAGAATTATAGCTGAACTTCCATCCATGTCTAACAAACTTTGCATTAAGATAAAGAAGTTCCACAGAATTCATGTTTAAAGATTTTCAACATTTCTCAGGGTTGGATCATATCTGAACATGATATTGATCTAATAGTATCCTTTTGAGGGTAAAATCATCCAATTTATACAGAAATATTATATATTAAGAACAAGTTCTTTATTTTAAGAACTAGTATATTATATTTTTGAAAACAAAAGCTTCAGAAAACAGAAAATAAACCACACCATCTTGTTTTAATTTCTGGTAAGCCACAGAACAGAACAAAGTTTTGCTTAGATGATCCTTTATTATAATGCATTTCGTCTGATCTTATTACAGAGACAATCCAGATGTTTGTCGCTTCATTTCTTAGGCTGTGTTAAAAAGAAATTATAAGTATATGCATAAAAAAAAAACCAGGTAAACAGAAACTTGCATTCATCCTCCACTGGTTGTTTTAAACACCAGGCCTCTTTGGGAACCTCAACATTTTCTGATCGTCTTGCTGCAGACAGAAGGCAGAGGATCAGCACAGTTCAAGTCATCCCAGCACTTTTTATCTAGTAGCAAGAAAATAAATTAATCACATAATAAAAACCATCTAACACTATATGATAAAAATGATTGGAAAGGTTGATCAACTAAAACTTTTTGCCTTTTTAGTTAAGCTTGTGCTGTTAATTCATTAGCTGAGTTTACAGTTAAACTAAGATGTTTAGACAAACAACCGAGTCCTGATAGAACCTGAAAAAAATAAAATAATCAGACCTCTGTGGTATTTTGCTTTACCCGTCCAGTTCATCTGCAAACAGTGCTGGTTTCCTCTAATCATTAGGTTCTTTCGGACACCAGTTTGTGTAGCTCATCGGTCTTCCATCGCTCCAAAACCAAGTCTTCTCCTGCAAGACAAAGTTCAGCAGATGACTCATTTCATAAAATACTTAAAAAATAAAGTGTACTGGCAAAAATACCTGCTGTGCATCAGAGCCTCCAATCCACGTTGATTTAGTCTGACGACTTGCTTTAGATATCAGAGCCTGAATTCGATGGTACTTGTTCTTATTATGAACTGATGCAAGGTTTGCCCCCCATCTTCAAACAGTTTTTCTACAGATAAACGCGTAACAATTAGCTTAAGAAGTAGTTGGACTTTGTTGCATAACTGTGAAATAAAAGAGACCAAAAGAAAAAGAAGAGCACAATGTGTTTGAAATCACCTCGGCTGTAGCCCAACTCCTGCGTCTGGAAACGTAGCGGAAGCAGCGACTCTTGATCCGAGTCCAGCCAGAAGGACAATAAATAGATCTCTGGTGCAAGTCAACTTGGTCTGATAAACAAATGCAGAGTTCAGATCAAGTGGTGCATGTGGCATTAGTTTTATAAAGATCTTATTTTAAGACAGGCTATAAAATTAAAATGATGTCATTAAATTTATTACAAAAGATAAATCCTTCAAGGACGACATAACAGTGACATGCAAACCAAAGCCATGTGTGCTTTGCAATGAGCAGTGGAGACATTAAGACAAATCTATTAAATAATCTGAGGATAAAGTATGTGATATGCTTTAATAAAGTATATTACAAGCAGATGTAAGCATCATATGCTATGGATTAGATTCAGCGTCGCACTCAGGAAATAAAACATGACAGAGAAATCTGGGCCAACTGTGGATATTTTAAACTGGAGTTGGTGTGTTTGCATTTTAGTCATTTTATGGTTGGGGTTCTGACTGAGCACTCAGGAAATAATAAACCGACATAAACACCCACTGACCATCATCAGGGACAGCTGTGGATATTTAAAACAGGAATTAGTGCGTTTGTGTTTGTCACTCTATATTTGATGCATACTCACGATCAGCAATGGTCAGAGCCATCATGGAAAAGACCAGGAGGAACACAGCTGACGACTTCATGATGAGATTTACAAGCTGAAGACGAGTCAAAATGAATCATACAGGTTAAAGAAATTCAAACAACGTTGAAAAAGATGAGGAGAAATTTGATCAGCAAACCTGATGCAGAATTATCCATCTTCTTAGACAGCCTTTAGTCTTCACTGCAGAATCACTGGATACTTGAAGAGCTTCTAATCTTGCCCCAACATGGGGCAATTCTGCAGAAATTCCACAGAACTGCCCTGCATAAACATGCAGTTTATACCTTGCCTCATCATTCACCATCAACCAAAATCAAACCTCATCTTTGTGCTCATCATGGCAGTGACGGTTGCAGCAAGAAGGGTTTTGGCAATTATGTTACATGAAAAATGACTGATGGTGTAGCGACTAAGGCTTGTACTTTAATGCTGCTAGTTGGTTGGGTTTTTCCCCTCCATGCACTTCACAGTGCAGAACTTTGCTTCCACCAATATTCATAAAAGTGATTTTTCTTAATCTTTCAATTTACATTTAAAACACAAAAAGCAGATATACTGTTCAGACCAAGCACAGCAGTCACTTATTCCTCGATCTGAGTGACCCGTGAGAGAGCAAGACTAGAGAGGAAACGGGACTCGTAACCATGAGCTCCAAGTTTCAGCAGCTGGCATTGGAGAGACTCTGCATACAACAGTTGCCTGGGTTTTTCACAAAGTGTCATGGTAAAGCAGCAGTGAGGAAGTCACTGTTGAAGAAAACACACCAAGGCTCGACTAGAGTTTGCCAGGTGGAAGAAAATTCTTTGGTCTGATGAGATGAAAATGGCGCTTCTTGCTACTAGACAGGAAGCTCATCACTCGGCTGGATTCTACTATCGATTCTGACCCGACTCCTCCGAGTTGTTCCTCTTATTCTGCTTACAGCCCTGTCCAGTCAGACCATACTAGGTACATCCACAAAGCTTTTTCGTCATTTATGCTCTGCGTTGACATGATTCTGCAGTTTTCTGAGATCATTTATTCAAACTGGTGACTGGAGAACATATTTCAATGTGCAAGTCGCACCTTAGCTCCATTTCTCTAAGAAACCTGCGCACACTTCACAGGTTCAGATTTAAATCTAGAAGTGCAGCCATCTTAAGCAAAACAACGTAGTGGGAATGTGATGCAAAAGAAATCCACAGGAGTTGTTTTTTCTTTTGCCTCAGAGGTTTAAGAACATAAATTACTTTGTATGAACAATTTATTTGGCACAGATGATTTAAGAAATACATTTTGATTACAAGTTAGCTGAGGAACTAGTTCAGCATCGTTTCCCCTCCTTAATTCATAAATGTATACTCACAATGAAAATCAACCCCTCCCATCACCGATTTCCAGAGAAAAGTAAACCTTAAAAGTTACAATATATCCATCATATCCTACTTAAGTTTTTTTCATGCGTAGATGAATTGAAGTTGCAGGCAGCAGCTTCAGAAAGTCGAGTCGTGAGGCTCTTTCCTCCTCCTCTGAGGCCATGTTGGTTCATCCATGTGCCAACAAATAGCTGAGAGAGATGGAGTTTAAAATCACCTTACTTAACGTGACGGATGATGATGTGGTGTTTTTGTGACTTACTGATCAAATGTATCAACCATGGTCTGGAAAATGCTGCCCAGGAACAGCATGAAACCAAGCACAGGCGGAACAAAAAATACTGAGTGCCAGCAAAGGGAGGCTGTCAAAGAAGAAAACAAGTTATAGGTTTCACTTATGACATGGGAAAAGTGTGTTGCTATAAGTGAAAGAACAAAACAAACTTCTAGTGCAACTTGCACTTATCAAAATTATGGGATTAAGCTGAAAAGTTATTCAGTTAAAGTTAAATATTGATATCCAGGTCCAATACTCAGTCACTTTTTGCTTAAATGCTCCGAGACCTTCAGGGTGCACAATTAAATTTTACTTTTAATTCAACTTTATTAAATCCAGTGAAACAGGAAGTATTGTTTTCAGTGTCATTATTGGGTTGAAAGAGGAACATTGAAACGTACCAAGGGTGCTTTCACGTCTTCCAAATCTACCGATTTCATAAACTAGCATCCGCACAAGGAGCAACATGGCCGTCATCGACACAACCATAAGCAGCGCAAGGAAGATGATGTGAAGGCAAAAGACCACAGTAGAAACTGCAAAGAAAATTAAACAAAACCAGAAGATTATTTTATATACAAAGCCCTCAAGACAATCATTTAGAATTGGTCATGCAAGAAAAAAATATTCTGATGTCTGCATTTTATAATGTAAAGCCAGAAAATGAATCCAAAGAAACATTTAAAACTAAATATTTGTGTATACCAAAAACATGTATACCCCTTTTTCACAATATCAATAAAGTTCCAGAATGATGAGTTTTTATCCCAAACTTTTGCCTCAGTAGTCGACAGGATCACATTTAAACTGTAAGAAAGGTTAACGAGGAGAACTCTTACCAGGGCAATTTGTCAACTATCCATTGCATCTTTTGCTTCAATATCAGAACATTACAAACATGATCACTCTTCTGCATCTTTTGTTTGCATTCTCTGGTATTTTTAATTATGATGAAGTCAAAAATTTGGTTTTACTTTAAGTGTCCGTCTTGCTTTTCAGGCATACATGCCAACACCTGGACGTGCACAGCTGTGCGTGTGCAGAGAAAGATGAACGGCTTGAAACCACCGTAACCAAGAGCAACAAAGGACATGCGGACGTGGCTTTGGACGGCCACAGACAATAGACAAGGTACTGCTCAAAGCCAACATGCTCAATGAAAGGCCACCAGCAAAGAGCATGAAGCAGGCAGCAGTTGGTGGAACATGTTCCTCTTTCTCCAAGTCCAACAGTCATGTAGTTGTGTTATTGTGGTCAGTTATGTGCACCATTGTCAGATGTTGGACATCTAAAAATATCAGCAGCTTAGTGAACGCCGTTAAAGCCAGACAAAAGGACTGTAAACAAAAGGACACTAATCTTTCAGGAGACAGAGGGTGTTGCCCGATACTGATCCTAAAATAGCCTGTGAAAGTTTGTCTTCACAAAACTAAAGAAATTTACACAGCTGCTGTCAGAACGGTCAACAACCAGCAAATAAATTATGATGAACAATATCCAGTCAAAATATGTCTGAGGAAAAATGAACCCAGCATTTAAATCCCTTTTATTAGTGTTTTCTCTTCCTAACAGCGATGAAGAACATTCCCACCACAACACGGCTCTTCCACTGACATCAAGTCTGCTCCAGTAATGCAGACGATCATCTGACTAAATCAGCAGATGTGTTGGTTTCAGCAGTTTGCTATGTGGAATTTATGTCGCTCCACCAAACAGACATTTACTTTGTTAATGCCGTTTTAAGCATATTTTTGCCTAATATCACAGAGGTAAATATAATTCCACATCTGTCGTCTCTGACAACAATTTGTACAACTTATATTTTGCAACAAAATGTCTCCCGAATCAATTGGCCTTAAAATGTTTTGAAATAACTTTAAACCTTGTTACACAATGCTGTTTCATGTTTTTTATACAAGGCTATTGTTGCTGAGAATCATGTGTTAAATATTTGCTTTCTTCTTTATTGAAGTAGATTATTTATTGCCATAAGACTTTGATTACTCTCTAAATTAGCACTGATATTAGTTATTCTTATTTGACCTGTGTAAAGAAGAATTTGTTGTGTTAAACTAGAGCAAATAAACATTTTTTCTAGATTATTCAAAGTTGTATAAATTAATGTTTCTTACCTTTGAACAACCAAAATTACAATCTTACCTGCAAATGACATCTCAGAAGGCTTAGGTCACAGTTTGCCTGTACACAAATCAAGCTTCCTTGTTAGTTGTTTCTCTTTCCCCTCAGACATATGACTGTGTTAATTAAGACATCTAGTTTGCAGGTGAGGCGTCACAGCTGCTGCTGAGCTGCGACGCCTCACACCTGATCATCATCACCTGATCTCCAGGTAGCGATGGGCTCTGAATCCAGGTTGAGGCGTACCGGGTAAAAAGGGGGCGTGTCAGATGAAGCCCCGCTTTGATGCTTGTGTTGTCTTGCCAAAACCACGTGACTGACAACAAACGATCCCTGCATTGCCTGGGTCACGTAACTCCTTCATTTTGCGTGTCGGTTTTCAAAATAAAAGCATCATGACCTTTATGGATTATTGTATTTGATTGCGCATCAGAGGAGTATTTGTCTTCAGCAGTGGCCGAAATAAAAGGAACAACATAGTTCATGTCTATTAATGATTTTAATGATCACATTCATCAAAATGTAATGTTTGTTACCGGTTGTTGATTATGGTATATTTTATGGCTTTATATTTGTGTTTTTATTATGTAAAGCACTTTGAAACTGCATTGTTGCTGAAATGTGCTGCACAAATAAACTTGATTGAAATGGAGCCAGCAAGAAGAAAAAAAATCTGAAATCTGGGAAGACTTGATCGCTCACAAGATTCTTATTAATCATTTTTTTAAAGAAGAATTTGATTGTGAGCGATCATGTCAAAGTATTCCCAGATGTCAGATATTTTCCTCTTGCTGGCTCCATTGCAGACAATCAATAAAATGTATTTAATCAACAATGCAGTTCAAAGAGATTTACATCATAAAATCACAAAAATATAAAGTCATAAAAACCATCATTACGAACAATTGTGAAAATGGTAACAAACATTATATTTTGATGAATGTGATCATCAATATACATCAAATATGTTGGTCAATGTTCATTTTATTTTGGCCATTGAAGACAAACATTCTCCTCTGATGCCACCAAATGACCTACAACAAGTCATGAAGCAGCACAGCGCTTTTATTTTGAAAACCGACATGCAAAATGAAGCAGTCAGTATCCCAGGTGATGTCTTTATTGTCAACCATGTGGTTTTCATGTTTTCTGGATAATTTTAAGTTAAATCAGTTGCAGTTTCAGATGAACCAAATTATGGCAAATCACCAACTTTCATCTAAATTGAATGTGATACAGCATTTGTTGTACTTCCTATTTTTTCCCCACTAACGTGTGAAACACTAAGATAAAAAACAAAACCGATGTTTATGATGACCAAGCACTTAACACCGATGCT
>NW_015116300.1:64022-68085 GCF_001443285.1 Poecilia latipinna
AGAGCGAAAGTATTTGTCTAATCAGTTTGAAAGAATGAAGGTGGTGACATGAAAACAAGAATTGCAGATATCATGCCTGGCTAAAACAATAAATTCCAACCTCTGAAGTTATATTCCTCTTATTCAGGCAATTTCATTTTTGCAAAACATAGCTTTACCTCCAAAGTTAATTTGTAAGCAATCCTGCTTCCGTCCTCCGTAGTTATTCGGCTCTCCAGGACACCAGTTTGTATAGAGGAAAGGAGTACCATCAATCCAGAACCAGTTATTGTCCTGGAAAACCAAACTAAACTTAATAGAAAGTTAGTCACATGAAGCAAAATAAAAATGTTGTGATAAGTGAAATACCTCCTGCGCATCAGAGCCTCCAATCCAGGTCTTTTTATACTCGTGACTTGCACTTATTATCAGTCTCTGGATCTCATGGTACTCCTCCATGTTATGAACTGATGCCAGGTTTGCCTTCATGGACTGGCAGTTTTTCTACACATTTAATGAGACAAAACTCTGAGAAACTTTCTGATGCATAATCTGTTAGCTCAAAGATTTACCTGAATGATGTAAACTGTTAGAGGCCTTTTATTACCTCGGCTCTGGCCCAACTCATGGGTTTTGGGATGTAGCGGAAGCAGCGGCCGTTGAACCCAGTCCATCCATGGGGGCAGTCGGTTGACCTCTTCACCAGGTCACTCTTTGCTGAGAACAAATACAGACTCTAGTTAGAGCTTCTGAGTGTGACGGTGAGACATGTTCATGGTTTGGACCTTCATTTTGACATCTAATTTCAGCATGATAGACACTGAATTGTACCTAAATGTCCCAAAAGCAAAGCGAAGCACCAAGGAAATATATGCAAAGGAACAATGCTAAATAAATATTCAAACTTTTTCTTTTCAGGAATACTTGTGTGGCCATAATTAGCCCTAAATTTATACAATGTCCTATTCTATTAAGTTGTGACACTTTGATTCTTTTAATTTTCATCTTTTATTTACATAAAATGCATTTTTTTTTCTTTGTGCTGACAAAGCACAATGTGACTACAGACAATAAGGGAACTTAACATGGTGTGTTACATGAATGTTTAAGTTTCCATGAAACTATAAATTAGGGCTGAAACGATTCCTCGAGTGACTCGATTATTAAAATTTCTCGAGGAAAATGTATCTCCCTCGAAGCTTCGTTGAGTTATGCTTTATTATTTAATGCACCGTGTTCCAGCCGGGTCATTTCTTGTGTTTCGCAGCGCTCACACTTCCGCCTGAGCTGTTGACAAAAGTTAAGTGTTAGAAGCATAACGTCCAGTTTTCAAGTTCGGCCTGGGAGGATTTTATTGATTCATGATAATGTCTAAGTCTTTGTCGTTTTTCGGGGGATCATCCTTAAAATGACGGGAGCAATGCCTGGAGTATGGCAGCCTTTCTCCTCCTGGAGCTGCTGGTTCAGAGCGAACGGCAGGATCATTTATACAGGTGAGCAGATAGACTGAACACAGCTGTGCTTTAGATGCGTAGCTTTACGGACGAGCCAGAAAGTAAATTTCACATCATCCTGGTCGTAACAAATGGGTGGCGAAGAGCATCGTGACGTTACACACCTGTTAGATGCTTCTGTGAACACAAAGCTATAAATATCTGGGCATCTGTTACACTGACTGAAGATGAATGCATAAACCAAAAGCTTGAGTATAGACATTTTTTATAAGCGTATTTGTGAGCCTGCCTCTTTATTATTAAATTGAATATAATTTCAGATTTTTGTATAACTTTTCTTCAGGTTAACTTAGAAAGTGAGCTATTATTGTTCCAAGTTAATTTTCTAAACTACAGAAAAGTTGTTAGGGAAGCTCAAATGTGAAAAATTGGACTGATGTTGATATCCAATAGTTTTCCTGCTGTTATCTTAGATTTACCAGTGTTTTATTTGATCTTTTTTTATACAATTACTCGGTTAATCGTAAGAATAATCGATAGATTACTCGATTACTAAAATATTTCCTTACAACACCCCTACTATAAATTACAAAATATTGTAACTTAAGACCAATAGGATATCATATATTAAGGAATATTTCTCAAGACAGATGAAGCAAAAATAATTTTACTTAGCCGTGCAGCTATTATGTGTAAATGTTTTTTAAAAAGATGAAAAGTTCATTATTTCCACTGACCTGTTTTATCATCATCCGACTTTGTTTCTGGAAGAACCGGAAAGTTAGAGAGAATATTATAAATACTGTACTGTTTACGTACAAATTTACTGCAAGTTTCAAAGTTATTTTTAAGAAATGGTTCAGTTTGCAGTGAATTAAGAACTTTGTTGGTGTTTCATGATATTTGTAGGTTAATAAATGTTGGCTATAGAACATTAAAATACTATAAAATAGGTTAGGATGTGATAAGAACAAAAAACTTTTAGAAAACTCACCAAGGGCAGAAGTCAGGACCATCATGGCAAACATGGCTGCTGAAAAATGGAGGACCCTCATCATGCAGGTGATAGATGCTGATAAATGGAAACAATCTGATGTTGTAGGGAGCAGCTGAGCAGCCAGACTGATTGTGCAGAGAGGAAACGTCAGAATATAAGCTTTAAGTAGATTCCTCTATCTGCTGCCCGACACGTTCCTCTTTTTCAATACCAAGTAAGGCATAATGTGATCGGGTCAGTTTAACCAGCTGTTTAATGACGTTTCAAAGAATTAATCTTTTTTATAAATTGAAAATAAATGGTCTTTTTTAGTAGGAATTTGTTTATTGTTTATTGTTTTGTATTCATTTTTCTCTAGAGAAAGGCAACTGGAACTTATAGTTGAAGGGGGATTTTGACAGCTTGCTTTTCCACAAAATGAGTGTTTTTAATGAACCGTTTACTCTTGACGAAAGATTATAAAATATCTACATTGTAAATAACCAAAAAGTTTACTTTGTAAACAAAAAAAAAATTATTTTTTTTACATATGTGCTTTGTCATGTTTCACTGATGTGGTGGAAGTTCTTGTTTTAAAAAACAAAACCGATGTTTATGATGACCAAGCACTTCACACCGATGCTTGTTTAATACTTAAATGATGGAGATACAAGTAAAAAGATGACTAGCTTATCATGTAGAAGAACTTTCCACTTCTGTATATCATCACTGAGCTTCTCTTGAGATGTTTCAACACCTTATTTAGTCATATTTTGGTAACACTTTATTTATGGCTCTGTCTTGTGCAACAAGCAGCAACACGGAGCTAAAGTTGTCTTGTTTCTCTGTCTATATTGGTAGTGGATCAGTAAAATCATTTTGACGCTTTGAGAAAGTGATTTTAATGTTTGCACAACAGGATTGTTCAGTCAGGACATTAAGGTCATTCTACACACAGCTGTGATGTTCTCCATGTCCTTCAGATGATATTTTTAGAGTTTGTAATGTTCAACAACTCTTGACGATACTGTTGTTTATATTCTGTTGCTGTTTGTTATAATCACACCAGTCGGCTGCTTACGTTTCATAAAGAGGGTTTATGAGTATTGAAGAAAATGGAGTTAGACAGAAGGAGATGAGAATGAGGTTTAACATTAACATCAAAGTCAGACCAACTTACTAAGTGGTTTTAAGATCTCCTTCTATATATATTTTTTTAGAAATAAAGAGTTGACACAGAGTAAACAAATAAAAAAGAGATCACACAGTAATCAGCTTACTAATCCAAGTCTTCATTCAATCCCGATGATTTCCATAAATCAGACCCTATAATTACATAGACTATGTGGCTTCTGCCTATAATAGAGCCATAAAATCTCTGCATGAGTTTCGACTCATCAGTGTTTCCATATGTTTCTTCCTGTCAGTCTGAGGGGAAACATTTGGATCTCTGTTTATCCTGCAGTTGTTATGAAATTAATGAGAACGCCTTAATGTTTATTAAAATACTTTGCTGTACCCAACTATTTCTAATTTCAGAAATGTTGTAATTTGTCTGTAATAAATTAAAATAATAAAGTTAATAAACATTGACCACATGTGTTGGTACAGGTGTAAATCTTCAGTTATCTTTAGGAACTGCATAAAATCATTC
>NW_015116300.1:68965-78435 GCF_001443285.1 Poecilia latipinna
TTTTCTAAACTACAGAAAAGTTGTTAGGGAAGCTCAAATGTGAAAAATTGGACTGATGTTGATATCCAATAGTTTTCCTGCTGTTATCTTAGATTTACCAGTGTTTTATTTGATCTTTTTTTATACAATTACTCGGTTAATCGTAAGAATAATCGATAGATTACTCGATTACTAAAATATTTCCTTACAACACCCCTACTATAAATTACAAAATATTGTAACTTAAGACCAATAGGATATCATATATTAAGGAATATTTCTCAAGACAGATGAAGCAAAAATAATTTTACTTAGCCGTGCAGCTATTATGTGTAAATGTTTTTTAAAAAGATGAAAAGTTCATTATTTCCACTGACCTGTTTTATCATCATCCGACTTTGTTTCTGGAAGAACCGGAAAGTTAGAGAGAATATTATAAATACTGTACTGTTTACGTACAAATTTACTGCAAGTTTCAAAGTTATTTTTAAGAAATGGTTCAGTTTGCAGTGAATTAAGAACTTTGTTGGTGTTTCATGATATTTGTAGGTTAATAAATGTTGGCTATAGAACATTAAAATACTATAAAATAGGTTAGGATGTGATAAGAACAAAAAACTTTTAGAAAACTCACCAAGGGCAGAAGTCAGGACCATCATGGCAAACATGGCTGCTGAAAAATGGAGGACCCTCATCATGCAGGTGATAGATGCTGATAAATGGAAACAATCTGATGTTGTAGGGAGCAGCTGAGCAGCCAGACTGATTGTGCAGAGAGGAAACGTCAGAATATAAGCTTTAAGTAGATTCCTCTATCTGCTGCCCGACACGTTCCTCTTTTTCAATACCAAGTAAGGCATAATGTGATCGGGTCAGTTTAACCAGCTGTTTAATGACGTTTCAAAGAATTAATCTTTTTTATAAATTGAAAATAAATGGTCTTTTTTAGTAGGAATTTGTTTATTGTTTATTGTTTTGTATTCATTTTTCTCTAGAGAAAGGCAACTGGAACTTATAGTTGAAGGGGGATTTTGACAGCTTGCTTTTCCACAAAATGAGTGTTTTTAATGAACCGTTTACTCTTGACGAAAGATTATAAAATATCTACATTGTAAATAACCAAAAAGTTTACTTTGTAAACAAAAAAAAAATTATTTTTTTTACATATGTGCTTTGTCATGTTTCACTGATGTGGTGGAAGTTCTTGTTTTAAAAAACAAAACCGATGTTTATGATGACCAAGCACTTCACACCGATGCTTGTTTAATACTTAAATGATGGAGATACAAGTAAAAAGATGACTAGCTTATCATGTAGAAGAACTTTCCACTTCTGTATATCATCACTGAGCTTCTCTTGAGATGTTTCAACACCTTATTTAGTCATATTTTGGTAACACTTTATTTATGGCTCTGTCTTGTGCAACAAGCAGCAACACGGAGCTAAAGTTGTCTTGTTTCTCTGTCTATATTGGTAGTGGATCAGTAAAATCATTTTGACGCTTTGAGAAAGTGATTTTAATGTTTGCACAACAGGATTGTTCAGTCAGGACATTAAGGTCATTCTACACACAGCTGTGATGTTCTCCATGTCCTTCAGATGATATTTTTAGAGTTTGTAATGTTCAACAACTCTTGACGATACTGTTGTTTATATTCTGTTGCTGTTTGTTATAATCACACCAGTCGGCTGCTTACGTTTCATAAAGAGGGTTTATGAGTATTGAAGAAAATGGAGTTAGACAGAAGGAGATGAGAATGAGGTTTAACATTAACATCAAAGTCAGACCAACTTACTAAGTGGTTTTAAGATCTCCTTCTATATATATTTTTTTAGAAATAAAGAGTTGACACAGAGTAAACAAATAAAAAAGAGATCACACAGTAATCAGCTTACTAATCCAAGTCTTCATTCAATCCCGATGATTTCCATAAATCAGACCCTATAATTACATATACTATGTGGCTTCTGCCTATAATAGAGCCATAAAATCTCTGCATGAGTTTCGACTCATCAGTGTTTCCATATGTTTCTTCCTGTCAGTCTGAGGGGAAACATTTGGATCTCTGTTTATCCTGCAGTTATTATGAAATGAATGAGAACGCCTTAATGTTTATTAAAATACTTTGCTGTACCCAACTATTTCTAATTTTAGAAATGTTGTAATTTGTCTGTAATAAATTAAAATAATAAAGTTAATAAACATTGACCACATGTGTTGGTACAGGTGTAAATCTTCAGTTATCTTTAGGAACTGCATAAAATCATTCTATGGGCAGCAAATGGCCCGCAGGCCGCACTTTGGACAAACCCTAGAATAAACAGAAAGCTGATGTTTGCAGAACTCCCTGCAGTAATCAGTAAAGACCAGCAGGTGGCAGAAGAGAACAAGCAGTTAAAAGATGAGGGCAATCGTCCCATCCTCATGTAATGACTCAATTATACCAAAAGATGGCAGCAAAACTGACAGCATCATAATTACACTTAACCTTTTACTTTAACTTATCTATATCTGCATTATTAAACATCTGGAGAATTATACCTTTGCATTTTATATAAACCATAAACCATTTTATTTTATTACTTCAGTGTGCAAATAAAAGCTGTTACCTGTAAAAATGAGCCGATGTGTGTTTGTGTTTATAACCGCTACCCATCCAAGAGAGCAGGAAACTCAGTGGGATAATTTTTAACAGCTTTTTTTTCTTTGGTTAAAAAGAAGCTAACAGGCATTATTTAAGAACAATTACAAAGAAGTGTGGTGTATGAGTGTTTGCTGCAGTTCAGTGACTTAGTGCAGTTGCTGCAGGTTGACTGCGTAGCTGACTCCACTGACATACGACTGGATTTGTTTTTACGTTGTGCAGCTTAAATGTGTGGTTGGACAAATATCTTAGAATAATACAGAATGATTGTGGTGTGATAGGAAATAAAAACTTTATTTTTTCCCACATTTTTCTCTTCCCATACCAGGAAAAGTTCATATTTAAATTAAACTTCTAATGCAAAAAATAAAACAAAAAGGAACTAAACAGGCAGGATGACATTTATAGACTAAATCTAGATGAAAACTTGTGGCATCATAATGCAACAACAAAAACATTGTCCTGATCTGTGTGACGGATGTGACTGTGAACGTTGCAGCAGAGGTGTTGCCTAACAATGACAGGAGAAAAGGAGATATGAAAAATGGTCAGACTTTTCTCTGCGTTAGAACATGGAAGCTACGTTACAAAACCGAGAAAAAATAACTACTTAACACATGCAAAAAAACAGTCATAACTGTTCAGCTTCACATCAGTGTTGTCACAGCGGCGTTATTATCGTTTCATCCTTTATCGAATGTGGTGCATTATTGATTGACCAATAAAACTTTCATTAAGTAGCCACACATTTACACTGCTGGTTTCAACATCGGCCCACTCAATCTTTCTGCGCTACATGTCAGCATAATGCAACATTTGGGCCTCGAGCCAGAACACAAATTCATTTATCTGAAGTTGCAGCTTCCTTCTGCAGTGAGTTAGCAGAAACATTGCATTAGAGCCATCAACCTTTGTTTGTGGTCGTTCATAATTAACACTATTTTTCAGTAAGCTATATAAAATCAAGTGCATGGATTTAATAAATAGCAACCATGAAATGCTTTCTGCTAAACCTTTATGTTTATAGTGTGAGATTAAGTCACTTCTCTGCTGTTCTGTACAATTCAAACAGGCTGAAGACTCCAAAGCTACCAAACAACCCAAAGTTAGACTGAAACAACAATAAAAATGTGTGTGACATTTATTAAATGAACCTCAGCAGACATTTGTTTAAAATTCTGCCAGTTGTGTTTTTTTATTTTCAGGAAGTGAGAACTGAGAGAAGGAGGAAGATGTTCAGCTGAAGTTTAAGGTTGTGGAGTCAAACACCTGCACCTCTACGCCATCCTGCATTGCTGCTTTTACACTGCAAACAAGGTTTTAAAATTATTTTTCCATTTCACAGTTGAATCTAACATCTGAAACCTGCCAGGTTTATTTGACTTAGAGATTAGAAGTTGGTAGACGCAGCTAAACGGGTGTTTCAAATGTTCAGAGCCAACAGGCATATTTCATTTGTTGTGCCAACAAGCGCTGCATATGTTGACTTAACTTTTTGACTTTCTCAGATTTATTTGCAGACTTGAATCTGAGCACACATCAGTCTCTAACAAAGCAAATGATTAATCTACAGAAGCAGCAATAAGTGGGGATGAGCCTGTGTTTGTATAGCACTTTATCAAATCCAGAGAACACTGAAGGACTTCACACTACATTCACATACACACATTCACATGCTTTTATCACACGTTTTTCTTGTGTAAAGCACTTTAAACTGCCTTGTTTCTGAAAGGCAGTGAAAGTTTATCCTGTACAAATGAACTTGACTTGATTTTGGAGGCTCAAGTACCTGGACTGTGAGGAGTGAGCTGGGCCCAGTGTGGGTCAGACGTGTGTTAAATGTCTGAGTTTCTTCCAGCAGGGGGCAGTGCTGCCACATTAATGCAGCCAGCAAGCACTCTCGATGTTTTTTGGTTTGCAAAGCACTTTGTGCAGCATCAGTTGCTGGAATTAGTGTCACCATGACATTCAGAAAGCATTTTATTTTGATGCTTCAAAGGTTTATTTTTGCAAAGCCAAACAAGGGAAGAAAGCTTTAATTTGAGTGATTCTTTCACAACCCAACCAGTCGGCTTTCATTAAAGAGACGGTCCAGCTGCACTGTTTTTCTTGTTGTTTCATTCTTTCAGTTGTGTTACAAAGAAAGAGTTAAAAAAAAAGGCTGTAAAATCGCAGAAAGAGCCTTTGGGATTTATCTCAAAGGCTGGTGAGGAAGTGCCGTTTCATGGTGCTGACGTCATTCTTCTATATGAACCGTGGAGCGATTTATGACAATAAGGCTGCTGTTCAGTGTTTGCATGTCTTTTTAGCTTGTCAATACTCACAGAAGACAAAGTGTTGATCCACATTTACCAAGTTCCTTTTAACCCTGGTATGAAGAGAGCGTGTTGAAGTTAGTTCCATCCATCCATTTTCTTACACCCTTGTGGGGCCGGGAGGGGTGCTGGTAACTATCTCCAGAGAGACGTTTCAGGCGATAGGCAGGGCCACCCTGCCTGTCGCAGGTTGCCAGGTTTCCAGGTTTCCAGTCCATCACAGGGCAACACAGATAGACAAGACAAACAACCATGAACGCACACACTCACACCTAGGGAGAATTTATACAGACCAATTAACCTGACAGTCATGTTTTTGGACTGTGGGAGGAAACTGGACTACCTGGAGAGAACCCACCATGCAAACTCCATGCAGAAAGACCCCGGGCCGGGAACCGAACCCAGAACCTTCTGGCTGCAAGGCAACAGCTCCACCAACTGCTGGCTTGCAGTTGGTGGAGCTGTGCAGCCCGTTGAAGTTAGTTTAGTTTTCTTTTTTTTCTTTCTCTCTAACATGCAGAGCAAAAGTTTTATTTAAGATCATTACCAGTTGCTGCTGACTCATGTTGCCAGAGGACAAACCAACTCTGTTTGGTTATTATTTGCTTTTCTGGAATTACACAGTCCTCTGTGACAACTCCCTGATTCAGTTTCATGTTTGCAGTCCAAACACTCATCTCTGAGGACTCCCTTATTCAGTTACATGTGTTTTAACTGATGATTGCATCACAAGACACTTTTATTTGGATTAGTTTCATGTAGTTTATTGTGAGCTGAAATGTCCGTATTTTATGTCCAATAATCCACTGAGAATTATTTCATGAGAAACATTTCCATGTTACTAATCCATTTAATTCAAACTATGGATTATCATTCAGTTTGTCAAGTTATTATTTAAGAATAAATGTTTTTAAGTGTATTTTTAACATTACGTCCAGTTCATGAGTCTTTTCTCCTTTATTTCAGATAGAATAAACAGAATATGACCAACATACTCTTTAACCAAAAAGTGTGCTAATCATCACCTAAACAATCATCCTTATAATTCCTACTGAGGAAAATATATTATTACAGCTTAGTTCTTCCTGAGCATCTGTTGGTCACGGTTGGCCCTCTATGTTGCATTTAATTTGATTTACCAACGTTGGCAGAAAAGTTGGCAGAAGTCTGGGTCTTCCAAGGCTGGTAGACTAAATATACCAGATAATAACTGTATCTGCTTAAGATGGGGAGCTGTCAGAGAGAGGATTGTCATCCTGAAAATAACAAAATGCATTCAGGGGTTTTACTGTCCTCCAACTTTTAGAAGCGTCTCTGAGTCAAAAGGCTGAATCCCCCTTAGCAGCATCCGCCATGCAGCTCTGCAGAGGCCATTCATTTGGTTCAGGTGTTTTAAAGAGACTAAGTTTGAAAGCCAGTTGTGGGTTGTTTGTGTTATTGATCATATAAAAATGCTGTTTTAATAAGCATGCTGTTTGATAAGTAATGCATCCAAATTAACTTGTAGTTTGCATTTACTTTAAGTGAAACTGATATAATACAGGATGTTTGCAGATCAAACAAAGTCCTCTGTGACAACTCCCTGATTCAGTTTCATGTTTGAACTGACAGTCATTCAACAAGACACAAAGTACAAACATGAATAAACATCTAAATTATTATTACATGTCAAATAATAATAATGTTGAACAGGGACTGATTCACATGAAGTTTTCACATTATTTTCTACAAAAATTGAGGATTTTAATCTCACTGTGGTTTAATACTTACAAAGGAATGTCACCTTTGACCTTTTATTGTCAAACCAATATTTTTCACCTGAATGTGAATAGAAGTGTACCTACCTTTACTCCAGGTAGGCATTTAAAGGTGTTCAGGATTACTTATGTTCAAACTGAGCATCTGAACTGGGAAGAAAAGGAAGACCAGTTTACTTCACTCCACTGGTCTCCAAAGTCACCAGATCTCAGTCCAGTAAAACACCTCTGGGTGCATCAGGAGGTTTACATCATGGATCAAAAAATCTGCAGGACTATTAAAGATATCCTTATTCTTACTCTAAGCTGTTTACTGTGAAAGTTTCGTATGTAAATAATGTGATGACTGGAAACTGAGACGTCAGTAACCAGATACATGAACGAAGCGTCCCTGCCCTTCAGCCTCTGGTTCAACATTACTAGTTTTCATGCGGCTGTTGACGCCTCAGAGCAAACATCCTTATTCAGCTTCATGCTTGACTGAAAATGTTGCCACCGTTTCATTATTGCATCATCACACTCAAAGAAAAGTTATAGAGCAATTTCTAATGTTTTCCCATAATTGAGTGAATTAGCAGTAATAATTTAGCTGATTTTGCATATTTTAACAAAATTACCAGATGAAATGAAAACAGGGTCTAAAAAATGGATATAATTTGGGTTCCCATATGATGTATCCGGACCCCATTGATGTCATGGAGCGGTTTTATAGTACCAGAAACACCAGTTTGGACTTCTGCTCTAGTACAGATTGGTCAGCTGCACATCCATGATGTGAATATCCGGTTCCACCACCAAAGGTTTCTACTGGACTGAGATCTGGTGACTGTGGAGGCCAGTCGAGTTCAGTGAACTGATTCTTCAAGAAACCAGCCTGAGATGATCCAGGCTTTATGACATGGAGCGTTGTCCTGCTGGAAGTATCCATCAGAAGATGGTCCACTGTGGCCTTAAAGGGATGGACGTGGTCAGCAGCAATACTCAGGTAGGCTGAGGCGTTGACACGATGCTCAGATGGTACTAATGGGCCCAAAGGGCCAGGAAAATATCCTCCCACCATTACACCAGCCTGACCCGTTGATACCAGGCAGGATGGATCCAGGCTTCATGTTGCTGACGCCAAATTCTGACCCGACCATCTGAATGTCGCAGCAGAAATCCAGACTCTTCAGACCAGGCGACATCTTTCCATCTTCTATTGTCCAGTTTCTGTCAGCCTGTGTGAATTGTTGCCTCTGTTTCCTGTTGTTAGCTGACAGGAGGCACCCGGTGGGGTCTTCTGCTGCTGTAGCCCAGCTGCCTCAAGGTTTGACGTGTTGAGCGTTCAGAGATGCTCTTCTGCAGACCTCGGTTTTAACCAGACTGACCATTCTCCTCTGACCTCTGACCTCATCAAGGCATTTGGGCCTACAGAACTGCAGCTCGCTGGATATTTTCTCTTTTTCTGACCGTTCTCTGTAAACCCTAGAGATGGCTATGAGTGAAAATCCCAGCAGATCATCAGTTTGTGAAAAACTCAGACCAGCTCGTCTGACACCAACAACCATGCCACGTTCAAAGTCACTTAATCATCTTTCTTCCTCGTTTTGATGCTCGGCTTTAACTGCAGCAGATCGTCTTGGCTGTGACTACAGGCCTGATTCAACATTTGCATTAATGAGCAGTTGGACAGGTGTACCTAATAAAGTGGCCGGTGAGTTTACTTCTCAATTTTAAAAAGTGTTCAGTACAACACTATAATAAAATCTTGATATAAATTGTACAATAGATGATTTTATCATCTGTTTCTACAGCATAATCACATTAGCTATGTTTCTATCAACTGTAAGTGTGAATGTTAAGCAAACATTTGAACTGTCACAGAAAAAATGCAAATTATGAAAGTTTCCATCTACTGGTTTGAATCGACTCAATCAGGCTAAGCAGAGCATAATTTCGTCAGATGTCAAAGATCCGTATGAATGTAAAAAACAGGAAGTAGAGGCTGCAAACTATCATGGGCTGAACATCTCAGAGAAATAGAGAAAGTCAGTGGATGAGAAAGTTTCCTATGTCAGAATTTATTCAGCAAATGTGTTTCCATCTCCACTTTAGTGCATTAACTCTGTCAGAAAAACCAAAACCACCTCAGTTAGTGGTACTAACTTTTTACAAAATTGAGGAAATTATTTCAAATTTCGACTGTTTCTACTATAATACTTCAAAATGTGCATAAAGACATAGAAACACGCAGTAACTAATGACTAACATGATGTGTTTGCTGAATGAATGGAAAGTGCTGAAAACGCAGCCTTGTGGAGCACCTTGATGCGGAGTAAAGGAGTCTGCAGCCGAGATGTGGGACAACCTGAGCTATAATCCACATATAGCAACATGGTCCATGTTCAGGGTTAAAGGTGACATAAGTACATGTCATTAGCATCCGCCACTGATGTGTTAGCTCGATATACATGTAACAAATTCAGATTGTATATTTAGGTGGAAACTTAATTTGAAATTAGAAAGAAAAGAAAGAGATGGAGGTTCGATTAGATTCCTTTCTAAACAAATTACACCTAACTGAAACAACGCCCAGGTTCATGTTATGATACAGTCATGACAAATGTAACATAATATCATATCTGGAATGAACATAGGTTATTTAATATATTTATTTAGTCATGTGTGTGTGCATAATGATGACATGCATGGAGCTCGTTCCTGTTTGGCAGCCTGGCAGAAACACTATATAAGATTTGGTCTTGGATCTGTTCATCACTTCCAGAAAGGAAAGC
>NW_015116301.1:0-1272 GCF_001443285.1 Poecilia latipinna
AAGTCTTAATTGACTAACTGCGGGTTACACTTGGGAAACAGATGATTCAAATGCATTCAGTGACGCTCTCCCGTTAGCTAACTTCTTGATTATATTGAGGCTTTGTTTACTTCATATTATGTTGGCATTAATATTTTAAAAGGTATCTGACATACATAGACACTACAGTTAAACTATGCTTCATAAATCATCAATACACATCAAACATACTGGTCAATGGTTCAGTTATTATGGATCAAAAGCAGCTCTAAACAGTATAGATTTAGTCTAGATTTAAATGAACTCAGTGTTTTGGCTGTTTTGCAGTTTTCTGGAAATTTGTTCCAGATTTGTGGTGCATAGAAGCTGAATGGTGCTTCTTAATATCTGGTCTGCTCTGCCTTCCCCGAACCAGGAGACCTAAGAGGTCTGGAAGGTTAATACAACAGCAGATCTTTAATGTATTCTGATACTAACCCAGTCAGTAATATTATGTTAAATCAGTGATTCTCAAGAAGTGGGACACAAATAAATAGAAAATTATTTTTTAATGACCCTATTAGTGATATTTTTACTCAGTTTTAAAGACAAATGCTTCTCAAGAAACAAAAAAAATATTGTTTAAAACAAAAAACAACATAGTCCATCTGTCGGAGTTAACCCAGAACTGAAGGTGGTGACAAACTAGTGAGTAAAATGAAATACTTGATACATGTGAAATAATGCCATTTATGTAAAATACATTAAAATGAATTAACTGCACACTTAAATTAGATTTGTCAACACTATCACTGAATGAGACATTGTCAGTTAAACACACTGTTGGAGTTGACATTTGACGGAGTTGACAAAATGCCAAACTACCCCAATTTATATGATGTTATTCTGAAGGAGGCCATATTGTAGCTCAACAGGTCCATGAAATCTTTACAGTAAACCAAAATTAAGCTTTTATTTCACAAAATTTCATCAAAGTTTTGTAAATTGTCAGTTATGGAGTTGACACATCATGGTTGTGACAAGCAACTTAGGAATAAAACAGAAGAAAAAACTAAAGAATAACTTAAGCTAACCAGAGCTAATTAGCCCTCTAGGCAAAGGAAGAGAAAGGAAGAGGTCATGGGGTCCTCAGAAGTTCTGATGCCTGATTTTTTTTTACATTCTTTTTATGTCTGACGGTGTTGACAAAAACTTAGGACAAATTTCAATTGAGTTGGAAAATATATAAAAATGATTTTTAATTCAATTTATTGATACTTTTATAATTATTTATTTGAATACTTATACTTAATT
>NW_015116301.1:6452-8205 GCF_001443285.1 Poecilia latipinna
AGGCCATATTGTAGCTCATCAGGTCCATGAAATCTTTACAGTAAACCAAAATTAAGCTTTTATTTCACAAAATTTCATCAAAGTTTTGTAAATTGTCAGTTATGGAGTTGACGCATTATGGTTGTGATGAACAACTTAGGAATAAAACGGAAGAAAAAAACTAAAGAATAGCATATGCTAACCAGAACTGCGTAGCCTCTTAGCAAAGGAAGAGAAAGGAAGAGGTCATGGGGTCCTCAGAAGTTCTGGTGCCCCCCAATAATGCCTGATTTTTTTTACATTCTGTTTATGTCTGACGGTGTTGACAAAAACTAGGGACAAATTTCAGTGGAGTTGGAAAATATATAAAAATGATTTTTAATTCAATTTATTGATACCTCTATAATCATTTATATGACTATTTATACTTAATTGTCACAATATATAATTTTAGTATTTCTTTAATTATTTTAAACTATTACAATGTATTGAGTTCTGCTCCTGGACAAGGGCTTTTACAGACACCATCCACCTACTACAATGTTTAAAATAAAAAAATATTCAGCAAACACCTGGAAAATATACATTGTTGTGCTCACATGACCCAGGTTAGTTGAGTTAGATATTTGAAAAAAATATATTTTGTGTATATTTTATTCAAATTTTGTGCTTTATCCATAGGACCCATTGTGTCCCTCAAGAATCACTGAAATAATATTGCAGCTCTAACAGAACTAAAGCCACAAGCTTCTTACTGTGATTTCTTTCTATAAATTCAGCTAATGTTTAATCAGTACACTCTAGTTAAAAAGGCATTTTACTACGGCTTTGTGCAGATAATTTTGTTATCCCATGTTCCCTATTGCTCACTCCAACAGTGGTAAAGTGGAATTATTGACATTCAGTAAAAGGATGACAGAAAAACTGTCTCTGAATGGAAAACAGAAATACTAGAGCTGTGCTGTAGAACTGCCTCTTCCACACACGCTGTGTGCTTTTCACTCCTACCTGACAGACAGACGTGTCTCCAGGAACTGCCTGCTAGATGCAAACTGTCTAAACCCATTTTTTTTCAAGCTAGTCGGTCAGAAATACTTTCTAATCTATTAACATTGTCAAATGACCTGTTTCTCTGTTGAAGCCCTACTGTGTATGCTGCTACATAACCACCAAAGGAAAACCACATGTCCTGGATCCATCTTTTTTTAGAAGATAATATTTTAAACTATTCCAATTCAAGCCATCAGTTTCTCTTCTTCTTGAGCTTATTTCTCTGCTTCTTTCTTTGAACTTTTACTGATGTGTGCTTTCTATTCTTCTTAGGTCTGGACAGCAAAATATTGTACAGAACAGCAAGTACATCAGACAGCACAGTATATACCCTGAGCACTGGTGAGTACAGTGATTGGATTGGAATATATATAATTAAATACATACTTACTCAAATCTCATTTTTGGATTCGGGGGTGCACTGATCGCAGTTTTCTGGCTGATCTTTAAAAAGCTTTAGCTGCCAATACTGATTTTGAAACTTTTCTGAATATAGCAACAAAGATGCTAAGTTCCAACAGTAATGTTAATATTGTTCCCCGTACAGGAGCAGACGTGACCTGGTGACCGGGTCATAGGGATTTAATGAAGATGTCACTGAAGCTCTAATATTCTGTCTCATGTTTACCAGTAGTTAGTCATAACCAGGGGTGAAAGTAGTTTTAAATTCTTGGGGGTACTATGACAAAAAAAAAAATCATATTTAGCTTTTAAACTGATTCTA
>NW_015116301.1:12692-26172 GCF_001443285.1 Poecilia latipinna
TTGTTCTTGAAAAACTAATCAGTCACGGCTGATTAGTGGCTGCACTCACAACTGCACAGTGAACCCAATGATTCTTTACAGCAGACAGCCGCTCCTCTGTCTTGAAGGTACTGCGTACCACCGCTAAATCTTTTAGGGGTACGCAGTACCCTGCCATACCCCCTTACTTTCACCCCTGGTCATAACCTACCTTCTTTGATAGTTTCCCTGACATTCTGTCTGCTTCAGAAGGCGATGCTGCTCAGAGTGACATGGGTTTCCTGTCTGAGAGCGTCCTGCGCTACCTGAGAGACCTCCCATCACCTGTCATCCCTGCATGCGTCTATCCGCAACTTCAAACTGCAGTCATGCAGCAGCTGCTTCACCAGCAGTTTCTAGGTGGGTCCAACACTGAGTAGACATGCAGTATATGGTTCTACTGATGAGAGTTCCTAAAGGATAGCTTTTGTATTGTAAAAATTATTTTTTGTTTTGGAAAACACCTTCATCTTTTTGAAGTATACGAGGACTCTTCACTCATTCTGGTCAAATATAATGCATAATTTTATGCATCAAATTATCATAAAATTTGATACATAATGAATTTTATCTGCTAAAAGTGGTTAGTGATTTTATTGATTGTTTTTGATAATAAGCAACACTGTGTAGCCCTCTTTATCAAATTTTCTAAAGCATTTGATACAGTGAATCATGAGATTTTAATACAGACACTTCACTCTATTGACTTGTCAGATGAAACTCTTCAGTAGTTTGACAACTGTTTAACTAATAAATTGTAGTATGTTCAAGTAGGAGGTTTAACTTCCTCTTGGTGTTCTTCAGGGATCAGCTCTTGGGACACTTTTCTTCATTATAAAACAACAGCATATAAAGGCGCTGGTGATATATACGTGCTGGTGACACTGTTTTAGATGGTTCTGGTCTCTTATCTAACAGTGTTTTTAATCAAATAAAGTCAGCTTTAATTTACAAACAAGTCTTTATCACCTTAAACTTGTTTTAAATGTTTTAAAGATGATGCTGTTTTCTAATGGGTCATTTGAAAGTAAATATCTTCCAGTCATTACTACAGCTGAAGGTCTGAAAATTGAAAAAGTGACACAAAAAGGAGATTTTTAATCTCAATCGGATTTTCCTGGTGAAATAAAGGCTAATAATGAAATAATCTTCTGGTTGTTTAAAAATCATTCAGTCAAATATACTTACACAATTAGTAGCTCTACATAAGGCAATTCAGTTTTACTGATAATTGCCTGAATATCTGGCAGATGGAGCTGTTGCTGGTAGCCATGACAGAGAGGTGAGTCTGGTTCTGGAGAACTCCACGGTGGTCCCGTTTCACCATCGTCTCACCTTGCAGTACCTGCTCACACATCTGACCAAGGTGCTCCAGGCACAGGCCAGTAACGGCCTGGACACTCACACTCTGGGAAAGATCTTTGGCCCTCTCCTGATTCAGACAAGCCCCTCTGCCCAAGGGTGAGCTCTTTTACCCTGAATTGAAGCTGATCAGTATATTAGATTGGGCCTCTGTGCTACTGTAAGCAAAGGAAAGTAGTTGAGATAGAAGCCAGGCTAACTGATTTGTTGACCGTCAGGTATTCATGGGAGGAGGATTTTCCCATCCTAGTGGTGGAGAGGTTACTGGTGGAGAGAACTGCACAGCAAGACTTCCCTCCTCCTGGTAAACTCTTTATCTTTAGGATCATGAATTGGGATTCCATCAGATTGACCAGCTTTCAATGGGAATTTCTGCTTTTTTTCCAGTTCTTCCAGCGAAACCAACCAAATCAAAAATAACCCCATCAGATATGACGGACACAAGCAGCCTGCTGAACGATGCTGAGTGGTACTGGGGAGATATTTCCAGGTAAGCCAGCCAAACAGATATTCACTATGTTTTTTGACAGATTGACATATTGGTGAAGTAGAAGCAAATTATATATTTTGATATATAAGCTAGCGGTGTTCTTATAAGACTTTTCTATCATTTTCATGGGGCAATATGATGGAGGCTTCTTCTCAGAAAGCTGGTCAGAGTTGTTGGAACTTGGATTGAGCTGTTATAGGATTCAACCGACTTAGAGGGGCAGTATTATGGAAAATTTATACAGTAAAAACTTTGTTAAAGGGTTAATAGAGGAGCCATATTGTGATGACTTTATTAAGGCAGAGTTTCAGAAAGAGCAGGAGTTTGACATAGAGGCCCAATTTCAAGTGATTAAATGTAAAAGTCAAATTTCTTTTAAGACCTATTTGATATCTACAGCATTTTTATTATAACAACTGGATGTAACACAGTTACTTGATTGTGCTATAAAATGGCACTATGTGCCTGGAAAACAAAGCCTCACCTTTCAGCTGGGTAATGACCTTGAACCTACAGCCAGAGCTGCAATAGAATGAATTAGATCAGAGCATGTTCATGGGCTTATAGTGGCCCAGTCAAAGTCCAGTCCAATAGAGACTTTGTGGCAGGACTTGAAAACTGATGTTCACAGATCCAACCTGCTCCCATGTCTGCAGAGAGGAGGTGAATGAGAAACTGCGAGACACTCCAGATGGAACCTTTCTGGTGCGAGACGCTTCCAGCAAACTGGAGGGCGAATACACTCTAACTCTCAGGTAGAGCTGCAGAGATACACACACACATCCAAGGTTCAGTTCCATTCTGTTTATCAGATTTCTGTCTCTCCCTGCAGAAAAGGAGGGAACAACAAACTGATCAAAATTTATCACCAGGAGGGTCGCTATGGCTTCTCAGAGCCTTTAACCTTCCAGTCTGTGGTGGAACTCATCAATCACTACCGCCATGAGTCCCTGGCTCAGTACAACGCCAAACTGGACACCAAGCTGCTCTACCCCATCTCCAAGTTCCAGCAGGTTGGTTCATTTGGTGACTGAAGTTTAAAGCAAACATTTAGATTTTCAGCATTGAACCACTGATTTCATCTTCTTCCTCTGTTTTCTGTTGCTCAGCTGGTTAAGGAGAACAGCATAGAGGAAGTGGGAGAGCAGCTCAAGGTCTACCATGAGCAGTACCAAGAGAAGAGCCGCGAGTACGACTCTCTGTATGAGGAGTACACTCGCACCTCACAGGTAGCACTTGTTCAGTGAACTCCAATGAGTTCTATGCTCCTGACCAGGGGCGCGGTATATGGGGGAAAAGTGATGACAATTCTAGGGGCCCTGACAACAGGGGGCCCTCCACAATTTAATTATTTATTTTTAGTTCATAGAAATTAAAAAAAAAATCAGGGCCCTGTCAATTACAAAATTAATCATATAGTATTTTCAAAGATTGTTGGCAGTAAAAATTTAATGCCCTCAACAACCCCCATCTGCGTTAAATGGTTCGTTCTGGCTTGGAGTGCTTCACCGTGACACTGTTAGCAGCAGCCACTGAAAGACACGAACGATTGTGGCAGTTACTATGCTGCTAAAAAAAAGTTATAAAATCAGGTTTTCAAAAAAAAGAGAGAGAGAGGGAGAGAGAAAAAGACAAGAGTGTTAATTTATAACCCAGTTTTTCTCCATGAGAGGTGGGTAGATTATGTGGGATTATCAAACATTTAGCATAGTTAGCTAAGCTACAAACTACTGTTTGCCTCCTTTTCACTAGCATTTAATGAATTATGGAAAAAAATTACCAACATATTCATATATTTAACTTGTCCCTTGTACCTTTTACCACTTAACAACAGATGAGTCAGTCAGTAGCAGCTCTAACCCACGTCCCTCCTGACCTGTTCTCTTCTGAGTGAAATTAAAGCTACAGTATGTCACTTTTTTATCAATATTTTTTTCACATATTTTTAAAAACTGTCATTATGTTGTGACAGTATGGCATGAGAGGTAATCTGTGAAAAATCTATTTCCTCTGCCTTCTGTAGAAACAACCAGTCAGTGGCAGGAGAGTTCTAGTGCTGTCAATCACCATCTCATGTGGTGCTGCTCATTCTTCCTCCCCCTCGCCTTGTGCCGTGCTGTAGTTAGCATAGCACAGAGCTGTGCAGATTCAAACTGAATGCTCAGTTTAGTTAGCATAGCTACCAATGACGGCAGATAAACAGTTTCTTGTAATGATAAGTTGTTTCTCCACCATTAACACATTTAGCAGTGAGTGAATGAGGCTAATTGACAGTGCTAAGAGCGTCCTACTAGTTCTGATTGGTTGTTTTTGGTCAGAACGGTGCATTGCTTTAACCAGTAATAGTAATTCAGGAAGGAGATGGAGGAGATTGATTGTTTTCACAGATTATCTGTCTCATAACAAACTGCTACGACATCGTGACAGCTTTAACAAATATGAAGAAAACATATTTTTTATTAAAGTTATGTACTGCAGCTTGAATAAAATGCAACTACATAACATTTTTGAGAAGTCTGGATTGCTTTATGTGTATTTTGCACGTTGCTTTTGACTGTTGCTCATGGAGAGACATTTCAGTAATCTAAAACTAATAGAAAAAAATTTAAGCAACCTACTTGCATACTGGATGTGGACAGTTGGATGTTAAATTCATGAGCAGTAAATATTGTGCTAATTATCAGTATTGAACCAAAGAAAGCAAGGCAGATACAAGTCTTTAAAATTGTGATGCTTTTTATGGGTCAAATACAGTCAAAAAATTGCAACAGCAGCTGCGTGGGGGGCCCAAACAAATTTTTTGTCAGGGGGCCCACGATTCCTGGCGGCGCCCCTGCTCCTGACAGACGTTTACTGAGCTGTTTAGAACGTTCTAGCCAAGTAAAATATTCCCCAAGATATAACAAAAAAAGAGAAATATTCTGTCTGAGGCATGAAACTCTCAATAATCCAAAACCTGCTGAAATCACCAGAGGGAGTTGGCTTAGTAACAGAGTAGCCAACATTATTTCATTTTGTGTTTTGCTCTTACTTCCAGTTGTAAATATATTATTCTGTACAACTTATATAAATTCTGACCAACAAGTTGTAAAATTCTCTAGATTCACTCCAAAAAAAGAAAAAAAAGATTTTCCTTATTTACTACAGAGTATTAGTGAATTTAGAGCAGGGGTCTCCAAACTACGGCCCGCGGGCCGGATCCGGCCCGTCTCCACATTTGGTCCGGCCCCCTGAACAATACCAGAGAGCGTTCAGATTTTTTTTCATTTTCCGGTTTATATGTGGATTTTTCTTCAACCACCAGGGGTCTCTTTAGCAGGAAGTGTGTCCTGCTAAAGAGACACAGCCGACATCTGAGGGGGACAGCCGACATCATCCAGACCGCATGTCTGAAGACTCGACCTGAATTTTGTTACTCCCTCGCTTTCAGAAACAACTTTCTTTTTTCAATGACACATTTTGTTAAGTCTTTAACAAAATGTGGGGCGCATTGCTGCCATCTGTTGGACTTTTAGGGAACTGCTCGACTTTTATGTTATTTAATCAGTACGGTTGTTTGCTAGCGGTAGAGCAGATGAACACATGTGTCTGTTATGAACGCTGCATTCCAGGTTGAATTCTTCGAAGCATTGCCTGTAAGTAGAAACTTATACTTCAAAACGAGCCTTTATGTTAACATATGAGAAATTATGAATATATTATAGTTACATTCCCTCAATGGAATATATACTAGTCAGTCCCAGTTACCGTTTCACTCATGGGTTTTGCCCCTGTGCTTTCTGGGTAAAAATAAATCGAGAAACGCACCCACTGTTTCAGTTTTCTCCATGCAAAACAACCCAAAACTGTCGACTACCAGTTAATTTACAATCATAATTTTGCTAATTGTTTTCAACTTTTACGTCTTTCTCATTAACTATATTATCCTGTCAAACCAGTGTCAAACCTTTATGAGAACTCCATTTAGAGTAACCACTAGCAATTATTTTCTGTCCAGTCATTCAAACAGAACAGCACAGATTTATTTAGTTTGATTACGTATGCGCTACAATCCGGTTACTATAGCAACACACATCATAGCAGTTTTCTGTCAGTCACCTGAGAGGCTGGTTTCATTTGAAGATTTATAATTGTACTGACATTTATGCTAGGCAACAACAAAACACCATCATTTTCTCCTCATCTTTGAATGATAGTACACTTTTGTGCTGTATATGTGTAGAATTAAAGGATGGATGAGGACTTAGCGACCCTTCTAAGAGCCAGAGAAACTGCAGTGACTCCAGAACTTTCCCTGGCATTTCAGCTGAAGATTTGAAATCATTGTGTGGTGGAAAATTTCAATTATCCTGAAGTTGTAGCTTTTTGCAATCCTGGTTTAATACTTCCTGCAGGAGCTGCAGATGAAGCGAACAGCCATTGAAGCCTTCAATGAAACCATCAAGATCTTTGAAGAACAGTTTGAGACCCAGGAGAAATACAGCCGAGAGTCTTTGGAACGATTCCAAAGAGAGGGCAATGAGAAGGAAATTCAAAAGTATGTCCAGACTTGCATTCTTATTCATCCTCATCCAGCTTGTGGTTTTAGGCAACAATTGTGATATTCTTTCAAATCAGGATTCAGAGCAACTCTGAGCGTTTGAAGTCCCGCGTGAAGGAAATCCACGACAGCAAGCGAAAACTGGAGCAAGACCTGAAGGAGCAGGTGTCTGACAACAGAGAGATTGACAAGAAGATGAACAGCCTCAAGCCAGATCTCATGCAGCTTCGCAAGATCAGGGACCAGTACTTAATGTAAGCGCCAGCTCTCTTCTGGCCAATGAGGGCATGCAGGAGACACACATACTGCAGACACGCTCAGCAGCCTTTAGTGGGGTTTCTGTTTTTCAGATGGTTGACACAGAAGGGAACAAGGCAGAAGAAGATCAATGAATGGCTGGGCATAAAGATCGATGCTGATGAGTAAGTGTTCCAGCTCAGACCTGGATGCTTAGTGAAACCAGCCATTAGGAGCGGCACTTCAACACTAACGCTTGACTTTTTTGTTCAGCTCCTATTCTCTGGAGGAAGATGACAGCTCACCTCACCATAACGATTGTACCTGGTATGTAGGTGACATCAAGCGCTCCCAGGCGGAGGAAATGTTGAGAGACAAATGTGATGGAACCTTTCTCATCAGGGAAAGCCAATCACAGAAGGGCTCTTATGCGTGTTCTGTTGTGTAAGTTTGTGTTCTTCTAAATAAGAATGGATTTCACATCCTTGATCTGACACTGAGATCCAGTGTACTATCACATTAAAGTACAAAAAAAATAATGACAAAATGAACTTGGGTGGACCTAGCCCCGCCTTCAAGATTCAGCTCCTCCTGTAAGATGCAGTTTCCAAGCTTCTGCCTCACAGAGCAGCCCTCCCCCATGACTCCCTCATAGTTGATTATGCTATAAAATGCTACTATGTGCTTGAAAATCACAGAATGCTGTCCCTTGAAATACTTATCAGGCACAAAAATCGTTATGAATCTTTTATACTGGGAACCTAGACACTGCTTGAGTTTAGTGCTCCTGTACTGCACAGTTACTCTAACCTGGTAATAACTCTGCTCTTCCTTTCAGTGTTGATGGCGACACAAAGCACTGTGTCATCTGCAAGACATGCACAGGTTATGGATTTGCTGAGCCCTACAATCTGTACTCGTCTCTCCAAGAGCTGGTACTCCACTACAAAAACGTCTCCTTGGCCCAACACAACGACCATCTGAATGTAAATCTAGCTTATCCAGTCTTGGCCCGCTCCCAGAACCTGAAGTAGAACCAGCAGCCCAGATGATCTATAGATTTACCAGCAGTGGGGCACCGAGCCTCTGGAGCCCTGGACAGTGTCAACTGTTTCAGAGAAAGAAGTGTGTTTTCGTCTGGAACTTGATACATCTATAGTTCCCTAACAGAACCCAGTCCATTAAAAAACACTCCTCCCAAAAAGCACATCACTACTGACACAGAGCTACTGGCTGAGAGGGTAAAAATGAGCCTCTACATTAGCCAGTCACAGCTCTACTGGGTAAAATCTACAAAAGGCCCCAAACATCCACAGGAAGGTAGACTGGACACAGAGATATTAGAGACAACATGTGTTAAAGGAGAACAAAATAAGCACAAACAAGTCTTTTTAAGGTTGCACAAAAGAGATGGAAAGAGCATGTTGTGAAACTATTGGAAATATTTAAAACTTTTTCTTTTTTTTTTTTTTTTTTTTTTTTTTTTTGTCTTGAGCACAAAGTATCTGTGTTTAAACAAATGTCTTATGTGTAAAATCCAGACTTTCTGGAAACACTGACAAAAAGTATGTGTTTTAACTCAATAAAGGAATGGCTGCTCACTTCCCACCTGAAGCCACCTGAGAGGATCCAGCAGGTCGGGGCTGGGCTGTGGGATTTTAAGGGTTTTACCTTCCAGAAGCACACAGGAATAGTTCTGAATGACCACAAGCTTCTGTCATTTTACATTTTAAGGGTTGAAAGGAGAGGACTGGGAATAATATCAATGTGGCCACAGTTTAAAAGATATACAGGCAGATATTTTTTATAGACTCATTTATATCCATCTGCTTTGCTGTGTGTCTCTCATTAGGTCTCTTTTTGAACTAATGAGGAAAAAAAAACATTAAACGATGAATAGGAGCAAATGCAAGGTACATATTTGCTATTTTGTCAATGACAGAATACGCTAGATTGTGAGGTACATTTACAAACACAGTTCTATGATTCAGGTGTGCTGCGTCAGATGCCTCTTCCTGTTTTTTCTTCTCTAATACTGTAGCACCCGTAACTATTGACACTCTGCACTGTTAGTGCGCTACTTTTGCGTGTAGATTCGCTGCGGTACCAGCGCTTGTTGAGTATCGACCTCTGTGATTCTTCTACCATCGGTACTGAATTAGTTTCCTGTAAAGTTGGAATAGACTCCCAGTGGTGTGATCCCCTCTCAGATAAATGTTTTAATTTGTTTCTTTGAGGCAGAGTTTATGATGGTACATCTCTGTTGCACCTGACTGTTCATTTCATCTGATGCTTGATTCAGAGACCTGGAGAACATTAATGTACAAAAAAGAGAGAAAAGAAGGCAGTAATATATGTTGTGTACAGTATATTTTAGACGCACATGCTTTAGATGTATGTGACTTTATAGAGTTGCCTAGTTTCCTTTATGTTTTCAGAATATTTGTTGTTTTCTTAGGTTCTGTTTGAGGATTTGGATGATCTGTCAAATGTCAGGAGGTGTTCTCATGTAGCACAACAGGAATAAAAGAACACGTCCTTTTGCCATTAAGCTAAGAGATTACCCGCTATGGCGTGTATGGAGGTCTTCATTTGTTTTTGTTTCTTTTTTTTTAATTGGACAAATGGTTGAAAATCTGTTGGCATGTAGTGATTAGGTCATGGTGTGTGGTACTCCAAGCACACTAAATTTTAGATTGAGGAACCGTCTCCAGATCAGTCCATGTCTACTGTTCTGTACTGTGGCATTGATCTCCTCTTACTGTTTCTGTGTGCGTTTGGCTCGAGGGACTAATTGTTGTCACCTCCATCGCTTTTAAATTACAGTTGTACAGATACAGAGATATGCAGTTCCTTTTGTGGTCAGTGGAGGCACTGCAGAGAGACAAGTTACAAGGCTGCTTTTAAACTTGATTCTCAAACAGACACAAATCTTTCATAATTTCTTACACAAATGACTGAGAATGGTAAAGAGAATATGCATGAATATATATTTTTGTATCCTGGAGCAGACCAGTCATTTATGATCGAGTGTTGAATACTCTTTGCTTCATGTGTTTTTGTCGGGGTTAAAAATGTTTCCAAAATTTGATCTTCACCAGTTTTCTGCTCCTAACAGCAGGTGAAGAGGTGGCATCAGAAGTTGTTTGTGAAGACCTTTGCTTCGAACTCTTTGAGTATCGCCGCTTACTGAGCTGAATTGACCCTGGGAAGCTCAGATTAAGATGGATCCATTGTACTATAGAGTCATTTGCACAGTTGTTGGTACGGCGTAGATCCCAGGAATGAAAGCAGAGGCGGCAGCCGAGCTTCTGTTTAGAGGTCTACAGCGCTGAGGGAGGTGACTACAAGTGCCTTCCGTCATCCTGAGGAGATTGTGTTCTCCTTGTTGTCACCATTAGATGGTGCCATCACCACCATGTTGTCGTGCCACACATTTGCCATATCTAAGGTTAAGGAATATCTGGCAAATGAGCCTAGTTGTTGTTGTTGTTGTGTGTATGTGTGTATGTGTAGTGAACAGAATGACCGGCTTTGCTGTAACGTCTGAGGTTGTTACCATCCTTCTTTGTTCAGTTGCATCTACACAGTAGCTTGGTCCTCTGTCGTTGTGTACTAAAGCTTTGGATTTTTTCTATAACTATCTGGTATGTCTGGAATGAAATGCAGATGTGTTAGAAATGTGAACAGTATCCATTTTTAGCCTGGTGTAGTTCTTTGCTAGCCTCCCAAGTTCCAGCAATATTCTTTTTTTTTCTTGGATATCTTGAAGTGGGTTGTGTGAAGTACATGTGACAGCAAAGGACTGACCTGACGTAGACGAGCAGCAGCAACACCCCAGTTTGGAGAATAAATAAAAATGGTTCTATCTGTCAAATATATATCTTATAAGCTCAGCATTGGTGAGAATAAACTGCCTTCCATGCATTTCTTTAAATTTTATCTTTATATCAACAATTAACTTAACTATCCAATACCCACAAAGAGAAATGTCAAAAAAATTTGAATGATTTAAAAAGACGTTTCTTGACTTGTTCTTGTTTGGCTGAAAATTCTTTGGCGTCTTCTTCATTTTTCTTAGTCCAATAATGCTGATTCATATTTTATTTCTTAAAATATGAACCTCTCCTTTTCAAAGTTATTAGAAACCTATACTACTTGACCTCAGTAAATAAATATGTATATAGAGATTTTTCATTTTGTTAAACTCTGACCTTCTATAGCCAATTAATGCTACTTCTCATGTCTCTTGATTCACTATAAATGAACTACATATAGCTCTACTACTTGGATGAACTGACAGTTTGACTGTCTTCACAATAAAATGTTCATTTTTAAATAAAACCAGGATTACCAATAATCAGGTTTGCGTTTGTGACATATAGAAATACATGTCATCCTTCAGTATGAGCAAAATCCAACTAAAAAATAAGTTTAGTTTATTTTTCTCACATATTCAGAATATATTCAGATATATATATATATAAAAATTCCCCTCTCACCCTCTGTGGGTGGTCTCTTTCATCCTCTGAGCTCGGGTCCTCTACCAGAGGCCTGTGAGCTTTAGGGTTCTGCGCAGTATCTTGGCTGTGCCTAGAACTGCACATTTCTGGACTGAGATGTCTGATGTTGTTCCTGGGATCTGTTTGAGCCACTGCTCCAGTTTGAGGGTGACTGCCCCGAGGGCCCCGATGACCACAGGCACCACTGTGGTCTTCACCTTCCATATATATATATATATATATATATATAAATATATATATATATATATTTATTTCCACAAATCATTTCATCTTCAAAGTCCTTTGAAAATATGCAGAAAGACAATAACACATTAATTTATTGAAATGTTCACCAATATTATTGCATGTGGCATGTTTTCCTAATATCATGCAGCCATGCTTACTAGGTCTTCGTCCTCCAGCAACAACTTTCACTCTGAAGAGTGTTGTCAGTGAAGTCTGTTAGTGATATGGTGCACTCTCTGTTCTGGTCACCAGCTGATTGTTCCATGCTTCTCTACTTAGACATCACCATGACTTAAGAACTCCTTTGAACTCTCTCAATTGACATCTCCCAAGGCTGCCTTTGCTGGCACATACATAAGGTAACTAACGAAGCTGGAACAGTGCCTTCAAACAAAAGAAGTAGCACCACTTTCAAAGAAAAAGCACAGATGTCCAAAAGGACCTCGAAACCACAAACAGACCTCGTGGTCCAATGGTTTACATTCCCAGCAGTGGAGTAAATGCAGAAACCAAAATGTAAGACAAATTTTAGATGTCAGTTCACTTACTCTGCTGGTGGCTCCCAGTTCAATATCGGGTCACAAATCTTTTCTGGTCCTTGACTTACCAAGTCCATTGTTTAGATGTGAGCTGTGGTTATCCAGACAGATGGGGCATCTTGAACCACAGTCACTCCCTGAATCGACGCACATTGCTGCAATAAGTCATTTATCTCCAGTGGCATGCGAGAGAGGCCATCTGCATCCATATTGTGTTTGCCTGGTTGATATTTAATGGTGAAATTGAAATCTGCAAGTTGGGCAACCCACCTATGACCTGTGGCATTTAACTTGGCTGTGGTGAGAATATAGGTCAGTGGATTATTATCTGTATATACAAGTGAGGTGCATGATACAGATAATCTCTGAATCTTTCACATATTGCACACTTAAGTGCTAGGAATTCCAATTTTCTTGAATGCATGTGATCATTTTTCTCAGGTGGGTTCAGTGTTCTAGATCCATACCCGATGACAACCATTGTGTTATTCTGTCTCTGATATAGAACTGCTCCTAACCCTTCCTTGGAAGCATCAACATGCAGAATAAATGGCTGGGTGAGATCTGGATACCCGAGGATGGGAGGCTCAGTGAGTTTGTCAATAAATGTGTTTAATGTCTCTTGATGGTTCTGTGTCCAGTGAATGGGAGTGTTTGATGGGAGGTTACCTTTATTTCTTGCAGTGCTGATGTTCCACCAGGCCTTATGCTTTCTTGATGGTGGATTTTCAGGTTGATTTTCAGGTGGACTGACCAGAAGCTGGTAGAGGGCCTTAGCTATTCTGGAGAAGTTTGGTATGTATGTTCGATAATGGGAGATAAATCCCAGCATTTTTCTCAGATCTCCTACAGTTGTGGGGGTTCTCTCCTTCAAAGCTTGTACTGGTGCCACTTCTGCTGGATCAATCATATAGCCCTCACCAGAGACAAGACGCCCCAGAAATCTCACTTTTCTTTTGAACACCACACACTTCTTTGGGCTTAACTTTACACCATGCTTCTGGTATCTTTGCAACACAGTTCTCATGTGGTTGAGATGAGCCTCAAAACTTGGGCTGTGAACTAAATTATTATCCAGATAGGGTATCACATCCCTTAAGCCAACCAGACATTCCTCCATTCTTCTTTGGAACTCTGCTGGGGCAGCACTCAAACCTGGTACAGACCTCATGGTGTTATGAAAGCAGTTAAGGGCTGACTTTTCTCATCCAGAAACCCTTGATGGTACGCCTTCCCCTGATCCAATACAGAGAACCAGGAGCTACCAGTGAGAGAATCAAGCATGTCTTGAATCCGGGGAATGGGGTGGCGGTCAGGGACAGATTTAATTCCCTGTAGTCACAGCACAACCTCAGAGCCCCATCTTTCTTTCTCACACACACCACTGGTGTATGGAGAGTGTGACTGAGTTATCCAGCCTCTATTCAGTAGATCTTGAAGGTATTCTTTAACTTCCTGATGTAATGGCTTGGGAACTGACATACAGGTGCTGGTCATAAAATTAGAATATTGTGATAAAGTTCATTATTTTCCATAATGTCATGAT
>NW_015116301.1:30816-40135 GCF_001443285.1 Poecilia latipinna
ATCATGACATTATGGAAAATAATGAACTTTATCACAATATTCTAATTTTATGACCAGCACCTGTATATGTTTTCTTCACTGGAGTGGTGTCATGCAGAGTGATGTGAAGTTTCAGGGAGGGAATTAAACCTGTCATCTTCATCATAAGCTAATGCATGACACTCTTCTCTCAGTATCTGTCTCACAGTCTGTCTGGCTTTCCATTAAGAGGCTGAGGTCAACAGAGGATCCCACTGTGTTGGCTTCTGTTTTTCTGCTTTGCTGTTGTTAATCAGAGACTGTTTTGCAGCTGGCTTTGTTCTGGGTTGAAGTGTCATCTTTTTGTTGTTCACCATCAGTGATGTTCAACTGCTGTGCATTTAGTATAAGCTGTCTTTGCTGCTTCTTGATGCCCCAGGACTGCACACTGATGCAGAGTAACATTATACTTATTGGTGTTGGAAATTGGGACTGATACAAATCCTGACCTTTCTGTAGGAACAGTCATGAGACCCTCTTCAACACTGACACCCTCTGGCAGCACTGATTCCTCCAAGGGAACAAAAAGAAGGTCCTCCCCTCTGAAATGAGCTCCAATATTAACTTTAACATGGATGATGGTGATTTGCTCAGCTGCTAACTTGATTTGACTTCTCCCTGTGTGCACAAGACCCACATCAACTGCCTATCTGATGTCTGAATGAGTTTGACCATTGTCTCTGCAGTTTGGACATTACAGCAAAGGCTCCACACACATTTTGGATGACTTCAGGTTTTCTGTGTTGAAGTGTGTTGTGTCCTAGCACTTCCTCTATAACATTGTAGCCAATTATTGGCTATTGTGCCACACTGGAGTCACTTAGGGTTAGGTTCTGCTGAGAGTGAGTCTGTACCCAGTCTAAATTCCACTTCCACCCAACCTAGAAAAGGAATTTGTGTCTGATTTGCTGCAAGCCCAATAAGTGTATCCACCTCCAGTAGTTCATTCAGAGGTCTAACTCACTGGTGTGGTAAGTGTAATTGTCTCCATTCTTCATTAATGAGACATGCCTCAGCACCATAATGCTTCTACTGGAGTGGCATCCAGCCGATAATGAACAATGCATCTCTTACCTATGAGGTTCAGAAGTTTTTCTCTGCTCCGTGGATTCATGTAGTGAGCTGTTGGGGTAGATGAAAGTTCTGTATAGGAGCCTGGTTTGTTTGTGGTGGGACTGAGTGTTTTGTGTGGGGATGCTGGGGGTCCCAGCCCAGCAGCCCTTTCCAGTTTCCCTGCTGTCCCCTGTTCTGATGGCAGCCTCTGGCGAGGTGTCCTCCTTGACCACACTTATAACAGTGTGTGTACATCTCCCCTGACTGTGCTTCTCGACAGGCTGGGCAACCTCTTGGTCTGCTGTAGCTGCGTGTGGTGACTCTTTCTGTCTGATGTTTCTTAGTAACCTCCATTGTTTCCAGCACCAGTTTCTTTAGTTCTAGCATTTCAGCCTTCAGTCCTTCCTGTTCTGTTACGATTTTCTGTGCGGATTCTTTTGGATCTTGTGAAATGTTCATCAGCTGATGAAGGAGGTCAGAGGAAGAATCAACTTTGAAGTGACTTCTTAGGATAATTTTCAGAGTGGACAGTGTCAGTCCTCTTTTGATTTCCAGCATCTCTCTCAGGTGGAGCCCTGGGCTCCACCTGACTGCTTCCAGGATCTCAGTCTTTGAATATCCTTTCCTCTGCCCAGATTCATTTTGGTTGATCAGGCTCGTATAGGACAATTTATCCCCCTGACCAGCTTCTCCAATCTGCCCTCAAATCTGAAACTCCCGCCTGAGAGTCACTTCTGGTATTTGAGGTGATGGAGCACAGTGTGATTCAGTCTCCTCCATATGCACCGTCATACTCAGTTTCTTCTCTAAAACCCCAATTTCCTCCTCTATACGCTGTCGGGCTTTGTTATGTTCCTCCCGCAATTCCTTGTACTTGACTTTTAGTAAGTTTAATTCACCGTTGTCAGCTTGTGTCTGTTCTGGTGTTCCGGCATTCTCCAACGTCCAAGATTCCACAACGGTGAGTAAATTCTGGAGAAACTGTTTAAATGATTCAGGTTCTTCCTCATTTTCGATGTCGCCCAGCGTTCTCTCTGCTAGTCTAATTAGGGAACGCCGAGTTTGGCCAGTAAACCCTCCTGAAGGTTCATCACTCTTGAAATGTTTACAAACTAAAATCAGCTCTGACTTCTCTAACATCAGCAGCGGTCTGCTCACTTCGTCTTGAAGCTGCTCCATCTGTAGCTTCTTTTCAGTCTTCGGTTTATCACGTTTGGATTAGTTACTTTTACTTGAAACTCCTCCAGGCTCTGGCTCGCCAAAAATGTAACGGTGATAAACAATCAAGCGAAATGTTTTATTGAGTCCGTAACATTTTAATTAAATAATTGTTACAAAGTAACTCACTTAGCGATGTCGCTACACAGCCGTTAGAAAAAAAGAGACATCCGTTCCACACCCGTCTCCTAGCAACAGTGGAGTGATACTGTCCCCTCGGCAACCTCGTCAAACTGCAACAGAACTAGTAAATAACACACACATAAAAAAACACAAAACAGTATTAATTTACATCGACTATTTCATCAAAATGACCTGTGTGCCACATTCTCTTTACTAGGATGGTGATTACTGTTGTCTACTGAAGGTATTACAGGTAACTTACTGAATGCTCATAAGTTCTTTACGCATGAATAGAACCCCCATGATGCATGCAACCTTCCTCAGCCTTTTATTTTATAAGCTTTGTGAGCAGAACATTTACTTAATTTAGTTTGATGGACCAACACTTTGTGACTGCAAGTTTACTTCTGCTTCACACAGTCCAGCACTCTGAAACTAACACACAGCAGATAGGCTTTATCAGTAGCGTGTTTTATTTCACAATGTTGTATGCAATATATTTCAAGTAGCAGACATTTCTCTTTTTTATATTGGAGGATACAGTGTACAGTATGTGCTTTTTGCTGTTCTGCAGTCAGTAGCTGTATTGTAAATCTTTTGCTTTTGGCCGATTGCATTATTTTTCCTCATTTCTACCAGGTGAGTTGTTATAACAGAGCGTTATACAGAACGCTCTGTTATTAACAGCGTTAGCTAGTTGGAGCAACTGTTGCAGCAAACGGGGTGAAATGGGCAGAAACTAGAGATATTTTTAGTCTTTCTGCCAAATATTTTCTTTCAAGACAATTGACTGCTCATTTTCTCACCTTTACATTCAAAGCATATCTTATCAAGTATAAAAGCTATGAAAAGTATTTGTTTTCTTGTAGAATTTCAAGAACAAGATTTAGTAAAGAGGCTACAGTTAATCACTTAGAAATCCTCCTGTTTTAAAGGACTTCATTCGTCTTTGGTGTGTGTTCTTTAAACAAATCAGAAACACACCCTGGTGTGAGCCAATGTTTAGAACATCTTTAAGGCTACAGAAACCCCAAACCTTATTCCTGTTGGCCCCCAGGTCAGATTGGAGTATCCCTATGGGAAATGACCCATCAGTCTCACTGATTATGTTAACAGACATGACTATATATATGCACATTAGTGTGTGTAAACAGTTTGGAATTATTCAAACACTTTAGCTTATACTACTGTTTTGGGTTTTTAGAAAATAAGAATTATTGTAACAAATGAACCCTAACAAAAAATAAACCAGCTTTAATGTATTTAAGCTGAGGATGCCCCAGCTGCAGTTTTGTGGTCGAACACTGATCTTTAACCCTTTCGTGCAAGACTTATAATCCTTTGTGTCAGGATTTTTTTCAATTTTTTTTCTTAAGGCATAATAAAATAGACAAAAATAATTTCTTGCATTTGCAGCTTATGGCCAGTAGTTGATAGTGTATTTTATGATGCATTAGTGTCCACTTCTCAGATCTGTGTGCATTTATAACATAAAAATCCACAAGAAGCCCAAGAAAATGGCTTTTAGATAGCTTTCCACTAGTGAAAAGTGTGCATGAAAGGGTTAAACAGCTAAACCAGCTGATTCCAATACCAATTTCTTATTTTTGTCTGAAAAGTCACAAAATATAGTGACATTGTTGCTAAGTTGGCAACAGTAGGGTAACTTGTTGACAGCGCTGTGCAGATGTGACCTTGTGGGGGCGCTGTCAGTCAGTTCTCTGCAGAGCAAAAGGAGGCAGTAGCTGATTTTAAAACTTTTGTGGAGGTAGTTAAGACCGGTGGATAAGATTGGCTTCACATTGCAGATCTCACAGAATGAAGGAAATTGGTGCACCCCTGATTTAATTGTTATGCCATAACACTTATAAAAATATCTACTATATGGCATATTGTTGTTTTAAAATTGCTGACTAGTTTTTAATTAGTCACTTGATTCATTTATATCCCACTGAGATAATACACCAGAATAAATGTTTACTTTTAAAGAGCAATTGAAACTGTTTAAAACTAAATACGTTGCTGTGCCTGTGACAGACTGGCGACCTGTCCAGGGTGTACCCCACCTCTCACCCGGAACGTTCGCTGGAGATAGGCACCAGCACCCCTCACTTGTCCCACACCCTTGTCCCAACCCCACTTGGGACAGGGGTGTAAAGAAAATGGATGGATGGACATTGCTGTGCATCAAACTCCACATTCTGATGGTTGTCTTGATTATTTAATATTTTAAAACAAAGAAAAATTATTAATCTTTGCTATCTTTTTATTTTGATTCAAACTGAATTGAAACGTCTATAAATCAGTAAGGAGTGTCGTGAGGAGACCCAAGGTCAGGAAAGGACTGAAGGATTCAGCCTTGGTAGTTCTACCCATCCACTGCAACACCGGATCTCATGTAGGGATCATTGAGGTGCCCAGGTGCATTCTGGGGATGAAGTGAGCTCATGCTTACTTAGTAATGCTTCCTGAACAGGCCTGTGTGTTTGGCACAGTCCCGGCTGGTTTTCATTTCTTAAATATCAGAAAAGTGTTTGTCGTTTTCATTTCTTTTTGCAAGGATCTGCTGTGTTTAAACGATTCAGTTTCTTGTGAGTAGAGAGAGGCGACTTTTGAGTGGCGCCATGCTGTGTCTCACCTCTGCAGATGTTTGTAATTGCTGCAGGCCGTGCATTGTAAAAAAAAGTCTCTAATTTATAGTAAATTACTGTAAATTTTACTGTATTTACACAGTAAAATTCTGGCAACCACAGCTGCTGGTGTTTTACCATGAATTCAAGACTTTTTTTGCAGTGTAGTGTAGGGTGAACTCAGCAGGACGCGACGATGGCGTTAGAGAGAGATCTTTCACGGTGCTTGAGTATATTTTTGCTCTTATTAGTTGACTTTTTTAAAAAGCAAAAAAGCTGATATATTTGTCTATCCATGTGTTGTTTTTTTATATTATCTGTTAACGGTAAACTTACACAGCCTATAAAGAAAATAATAAGCTAGCTTGATATTTTTTCCTCTATACAGAAAAAACAAATACAAATGTTTACAAGATGTAATTAACCAAATAGTAAAGGTGAGCTTGAGAATCAATCTGTCTGTCCCTCCATGTGGCTGTGATAGATTGTTATATATTACTTTTATTTCCTTTTTCATTGTAAACTTGAAGATGTTATGACTGCTTTTTCTCTTTTTCCTTTAACTTTGTGAACCCTCTGTTTTCAGAATAATAACTCAGCTGTCTGTTTTCCTCTGCTCTTCATGAGTCCATTCGCTCTACCGCTGACTACTTTGACTCACACTGAACCTTTATGTGCTTGAACTGAACTTGAGACCCTGTTGAATCTCTTGCTATTTCTATTGTTCACGATCAGGTAGACTTCACTGTGACTCTGCCTTGTGAATTTTTGATAAAGGTCACTACATGGAATTTCAGGAGCTTGTACAGAAATGTTGTGAACAATAAAAGGCGCCCTTGGCGAACATACTTGAGTACAAATCCAATACAATAATCAAAATTCAGGATCTATTGTTTATGTTTGCACTATACAGCAAAGGATCTTCAGATGAAAACCTGAATTAGTTTATCTTTTGGTTCCATAGCTCACTCCGTAAGACTAAAATTTAGCCATATAATGTCACTTTGTGTGTAAAAATATGATGACAACTGCACTTTCATTTCCTGTTTTTCTGTCTTTTGCCAGTCTTTTTACTTTTTAGGACAGGAAATTTGATAGACAGTGCTCTGAAACAGTGTGGGCCCTCTTACAGTTCTCCTGATGTTGTTTTTTCACAGATTAAATATGAAAGATAATCTGAGTAAATACAAAAAGAATGCTTCAAATCATTTCATTTATGTCAAGAAAAAAAAATGATCCGAAGCAAATTGGGCTCGTGTGTAAAAAACTAAATCACAAATTCATAGTGATTAGAAAGCATTATTTGGACTGGTGAGTGGATTTTAATAGCCACACCCTCAGTGCTGTCAGACCTGTAGAATCAAGAATCATGCATACAATCTGTCTCATAACATAAACTAAATAAATAGATTTTAAACAGCGCACATGATCTAAAGAACAGCATCTACAAAACTTCAGGCCTCACTTGGCTTAGTTAAAATCAGTGTTCCACAGAGATATAAGAGATAAAGATACAGGTAAAAATCAGTGCTAACCCCAAAAAACATAAGGACTAGTGGAGACTTGATTAATTGCTGGGTCTATAATTAATTAATTGCATTTTTCGAAAACTATGCATCAACAAAATAATATTTTCAATTCAAAAACACCTTTGCTGCTAAATCATTCAAGAATAGACATAACATCAACAACAAAGATATTTATTGTTTTAATCTGTTCTTCAACCATCAGAGTGGAGTAAAGTGTTATTCTAGCCGTTCAGTTTCTCAGTGCCTCTGGAAGTTAAAAATGTGACTGTGTATGTACACTGTCATGAGCATTTGGGACATTTGTGCTAATGCTACATGTTTAGCAGCAGTACACTTTGGGCTTGAATAGCTTCATTGATGGGCTAACTCCTTTTAGCACAACTTGAAAACAACAATAGTCTTTTCCATAACTCCATCATATAATTTTTGAAGCAAAATTGAACCTCAGTGGTTGTCCTCCTGCTGGTGTGTCGGCCATCACTTTGTTAGCAGATACTGCTTGAGCGTCAAATATCCAAGTGTACTGAAAACATGAATAAAAAAGTTCCAGATTGGGACTTTTGCATTTAAAAATTATTTTTATTAATTTAGTTAATATTTTTAACTCGTTAAAGTTCTAATAAAGATGCACCTGACCTTGGGATTCACTTACCATAATCTGACTGAACTATGAATTGTGTTCTGTAGTGAAACAGACATTCTTAAGTTATGCAGCTGGACAGTGATCCAAAGCACATCATCAAGTCCTCTTCTGAATAGCTAAAATAAAATAAGGCCCAGTCAAAGTAAGGACCTGACTCTGGTTGTGCTTAACAATCTGTTCATGCTGGAAAACCCTCTAATGTGTCTGAATGAAAACGAGTGTGTTGCTACCAAAGGTGGCACAAACTGTTCCTCATTTGAAGCTGCTTTAACAATTTACTCAGATTGTCTGATATAAAAAATTATTCCGATGTCCTGAACATTGATGCTTTTTCACATCACTGGTGGTGTTCTGTTTTTACCAGCGGTCAGGAGCAACATTTTCAGATTCACTTTCAACTCTTATCTTTCTGCTTTGGTTCTAAGGCAACACTGTTCAAATGTGGGTCATCATCAGCAAGATTGAAGACTAATAACACAATAGTAATAATAACACCTACTCATTAGCTTGAGAAACTGATGAATGGTAATGGGTGAAGCAGTCACATGAAGCTACTCTACACCAAAGTGCAATTGAATGCAGAGGGAGAGCTGTTGTTCCAGCCTTCAAAGGCCTGCTGGCTGTGTTGTGCCAGCCATGATGCAGAAGCTGTTCCTCTCTGCTTGTCCTCCTGTTGGTCTGTTTGAACTCAGATGCAACATTTCCTTCTTTCTCGCTCGTGTACAGCTTCCCACAGACTTGTTTGTCCTCAAGACAGGTACTCTTTAAACTGTACCAATCTTTCTGTAGGCTAATGCAATTACTTCAAAAGACAATAAAAGATTTTAAACTGAAACCTGGTGTTCTGGTTTCTCTGTATTTTCTTTTCCACAACTTATTTATTTATGGTTCTTTAATTAATGCAGCACTAAATTTTTTTTTTCTTTTTCTCGTTAGATACTCTTGAAAGTAAAGGTTCATTTTACCAATTTTAGTCCTCCTATATTGGCGGTGCACAAAAACTGCTCTAATGAAGTTACTTCCTGTTATGGATGTTTTCAAGCTACATTTTCAGATAAACTTTTTCCCAGAGTTTTTATGAATTCAATTTAAGCTCAATACAACACTCAAAATAAAAAAGGGGCTAAAAGCAGGAGAAATAAAATTTCACTCTCATATTGGTCAATTTGAGACTCAGACAACTTCTCTTCTTTTGTATTCCCTGTCTGCTAAAATTGTTGATTGAGAAATAATGCTGAAAATCAGATTAAATTCCAGTCTTTATTCCAAGTAAATTTATAAGTGGAAAAAAAAAAAAAACATTGTTTAGAAATACAGGTTTTTCTGCCAGCGGTATCATTTAATATGCTTATTTGACAAAATTATTGAACATTAATTAGAAATTTTACCAGCTGAGTTAGGCAAAATGCCAAACCTGTTTGAAATTCCGAGTCAATTGCTGAGTTGGATTCCGCTAGTGAGAAACAAGATGGCGAGCTGTAACCCAGGAGCCCTGGGTTACAGGAGCCCAGTATCCAGCAGGAGCTACGCCCTCTGCTGGATACTGCAAATCATCCAAACTGGTATGACCTGCCCATGTTTCCTGCTGAAATAGCAGTGGATTCAGAGAAACGGGATTAGCCTTCAGGATCATCAGAGAGAAAAGACATTGATTTGAAGCACAAGTTATTCGGTCTTTTGCTGGATTGTGTCTGTTGTGTTTTATTGTTTTTTTCCCCTTTGAACCACATTCAATGTCTGTTGTTACAGTGTGTGGAATGTGAAATTGTCCATTGGGTTTAAAATAGAAACAAGAAATGGTTAAAACAGGAAATTAAAAAACCTTAACTTCTTAAAAGAACACTAAACTAAAATAGATTTAAAAGATTAAAACAAACTGTGAATTAAATAGAACTATAGGTACTATAGAACCTATAGTTCTATAACCTATTACCTAACCTAATACCTATTAGGTTAGGTATTATTAGGTTAATACCTAACCTAATAGGTTAGGTATTAATTAACCTATCGTTAATACCTAACGATAGGTTTAAATTTAAAAAAAGGGATTATATAAAATAAAACATTTGGAAAGAAACAGGGAAATTATTTTGTATTGAATTTGT
>NW_015116302.1:0-6132 GCF_001443285.1 Poecilia latipinna
CAGACGGCTTTCCGCGCCCCCCCTGCAATGACACAGCGCCCCCCCTAGGGGGCGCGCCCCACAGTTTGGGAACCTCTGGTGTACAGGAACATCTGTGCAGAATATGGACTGGAAGCCCCGAGATCAAAGTGGGGAACACCCCCAAAGGTGGTGGAGAATGACTGAGCTAAGATCCTGTGGGACTGACCCTACCATCTGGAATAACTCCAGGAAAATGTAATGTAATAAGGACACAGGTATATAACTTGCAGCAGCTGCTTACCTGCGACCTGGTAAATTAATGCATTGCCAAATAACCAGATCCCCAATTCCGCCTAGATGCAGTGCAACTGTAAGAAAATGATGTGAAGGTTTCGTTTACATGGGGTAGATGTTACCTAGCCACGCTAAGCCCTTAACTCCTGCCAGCAAACAAATGAACGTACGGATCGGTCCAGATATTGGAGGTGCAGCAAAGAAGGCTAAAAACAGACCAGTTAGCATTAATAACTACTATTAAAGCCGACAAAACTATGAAACAGCCACGCTTACCCAGCACGGTGCAAAGGAAGCAGATGGAGTTGACGTCACGACGCAAGCAGCTCATGACAGGTGAAGGCTTGTGTGGCAGGAAGAAGGTGGAGGCTGCACCTGCTGGCAGGGTGATTGCAAGTGAGCCAATATCGCCAGAGGGCGCTCTGTATAAAAGCTGAGGTCAGGAGGACTGACACTAGTTTGCTGTTGACATGTCGCGGGCCGCCGAGTAGTAGTGATGGGGAAATGAAGCCTCATGAAGCAATGAAGCTTTCCTACCCTTTGCTTTGCAAAAAGGTTCATTACTCGATGCTTCATTCATTGCTCACTGGTGACATCTGCTGGAGAAACTGCAACAGCCTTGTCACTCAGGTGGATCATACTTCCAAAAACTACTAAATGCAATATTGTCACAAAGTTTTCATCAAACTCATGTTTAGTAACAGGATAATCAATTAAACCATATTTAATTGTCATATGTTTTAATTATTAAAATTATTTGTAGCCAATCTAATCCTGGTTTATGTTGAATGTCAGTGGTTGTGTTGGGTTTTCTTTTATGTCAGATGGATTTGACAAAGACATTTGTGTCTTGGGAGTGTCTTGGCTCTGATCCCTTATATTTGGCATCGAATTGAATTTTAGTTCTTCAACAGCATTAAATCTGTTTCTGCTGAGCAAGACTGATATATCTTTGCCAATCAGACTACAAATAATAGTGGAACTTTGCAGAAGGTGAGAAATTGGGAGGTGGAGGGTTAATTATTGTTATCTAAGAAGAATTTTATTGTGAGGTTAATCTCAAAGTATTCTCAGATGTCAGATTTTCCTCTTGCTGGCTCCATTTCAGACAATCAAGTTTATTTGTGTAGCTGCACGTTTCAGCAACAATGCAGTTCAAAGAAATTTACATCATAAAATCACAAAAATATAAAGTCATAAAAAAACATAATGTACAATTGAGAAAACCAGTAACAAACATTACATTTTGACCAGTGCCATCATCAATAGACAGGGGGCGGTATAGGAGGGGAAAGTGATGACAATTCTAGGGCCCCTGACCAACAGGGGGCCCTCCACAATTTATTTATTGTTCATAGAAAAAAAAAATCTGGGGCCCTGTCAATTCCAAAATTAATCATATTGTATTTTTGGAGATTGTTTTTAGCAATAAAAATTTAATGTTCCCACTCCCAGACCAAAAAACACACATCCATATTTGCCGTGCCCCCCCTGCATGAAATGGTTCGTTCCTGCTTGGAGCGCTTCACCGTGACGCTGTTAGCAGCGGTCAGTGGAAGACACGAACGACTGTGGCAGTTACTATGCTGCTAAGAAAAGTTAGAAAACCAGGTTTTCAAAAAATAAAAAAAGTAGAGAGGGAGAGAGAGAGAGAAAAAAAGGTCAAGAGTGTCAATTTATAGCTGTTTTTCTCCGAGAGGTGGGTAGACTGTATGAGATTATCAACCATTTAGCATAGTTAGCTTAGCTACAGACTACTGATTACCTCCATTTCACTAGCATTTAATGAATTAAGGTAAAAATAGCAACATATTCATATATTTAACTGGTACCTGTACCTTTTACCACTTACCGCGGCGTCATGATTGGCGCCGCGGGAGTGGCAGCCTGTTACAGCAGCTCTTGCTCTCTGTGAGCTTCTTTCTCTTCTTTTTTATAGCACTTTTTAATTCTGAGTACATTTCATACTGTCCGTTCACCATGGACATTAAGCTTGCGAAGTTTGTAGTATTTTTTATTTTGTTTTTCTCGTGTTTTGGACACGAGGGTTTGGTACCAGCGAGCAGCGTCCAGGATCTCCATGCTTACACCAGGGAGCAGCTGTTAGCACTCAGGGGAACAGCGGTGCTCCCGACCCCAGATCCCCGGCGAGTTGCGGAGGAAGCGACGGGGGACTCGTGCGGGGGTACAGCGCCGTGCGAGAAGGAGACGCTATAAACCCGTTTTTCCGTCTGTCATCAAGGGAAACGTGAGATCTCTTCCAAATAAGATGGATGAGTTATCGGCGCTGACCCGACACGAGAGGGAGTTCCGTGAGTGTAGCGTCATGCTGTTTACGGAGACATGGCTAACTCCGCTAACTACGGACACGCTCGTTTCTCTGGAGGGCTTTCATCTGATACGGGCGGACAGGACAGCGGAGAGTGGTAAGAGGAAAGGCGGAGGACTGGCAATATTTGTAAATGACAGATGGTGCAATTCTGGGCACATCACTATTAAAGAGAAAATCTGCTGTAAAGACATTGAACTGCTAGCTGTTAGTATGAGACCTTACTATCTACCACGGGAATTCTCGCATGCTATCGTGATAGCTGCGTACGTCCCTCCCTCTGCTAATGCGGATACTGCCTGTGATATCCTACACTCAGCTGTGAGCAGGATCCAGAGCCAGCACCCACAGGCACTCCTTCTGATCTCAGGGGATTTCAACCATTCTTCTCCATCCTCAACGCTGTCTGTTTTCACCCAGTATGTCACTTGTCACATCAGAGAAAATAAAATACTGGATTTGTTTTATGCCAATACCAAGGAGGCATATAAGTCATTACCCCTTCCTCCCTTGGGAAGATCTGATCACAACCTGGTCCATCTTTTGCCTGTGTACAAACCACTTGTACACAGAGAACCAGCCGTCATACGCACAGTGAAGAAATGGAGTGCAGAGACTGAGGAGGCTTTGAAAGACTGTTTGAGCACAACTTTGTGGGAGGAAATGTGTGATTCTTATGGAGAAGATATTGATGGACTCACACACTTCATAACGGATTATGTCAATTTCTGTGTGGAGAATACCGTACCCACAAGGACTGTCCGGTGTTTCTCCAACAATAAACCCTGGATTAATCCTGATATAAAGGCCCTCTTGAAGGAGAAGAAGAGGGCTTTTAGGTCAGGAAACAGAGGAGATGAAAGCTGTGCAGAGAGAGCTGAGAAGAAAGATCTGAGATGGCAAGGAGAGCTACAGAAAGAAAATGGAGGTCCAGCTGCAGGAGAATAATGTCAGCGGAGTCTGGAACAGCCTTAAAGCTATTTCTGGCCACAAGAAGCCCGACTCCCAGGATTGTGGGGATTGGAAGTGGGTGAATGAACTCAATGTATTTTTCAATAGGTTTGATCACTCTACTGCTCCCCCCACTACTCAGGCAGCACTGCTGACACCCTCCTGCCTGGCAAGACCATCACGCTTTCCTCTCCCCTCTCCCATACTCACCCCCCTGCCTCTCCATACACAGCTGCCTCCAAACATCTCCCCTGTAGAGATGAGCTCAGGAAGATAAAGATCAGGAAGGCTGCAGGTCCAGATGGCATCAGCTCAAGGCTTCTCAAGGCCTGTGCAGATGAGTTGTGTGACGTGACCGAGCACATCTTTAATCTCAGCTTGAGGTTAGGGAAAGTACCACAGCTGTGGAAGACATCCTGTGTGGTACCAGTGCCAAAGACCCCACACCCAAAAGACCTCAACAGCTGCAGGCCGGTTGCATTGACGTCTCATCTGATGAAGACCTTGGAGAGACTGCTTCTTGCCCACCTCTGCCCCCTGGTGAGTCCATTTATGGACCCACTTCAGTTTGCCTATCAACCTGGCATTGGAGTGGAGGATGCCATCATTCACCTTCTACACAGCTCTCTTTCTCACCTGGAGAATACTGGTAGCACAGTGAGAATCATGTTTTTTGATTTCTCAAGTGCTTTCAACACCATCCAACCCCCGATACTGAAGGACAAACTGGAGTACACGGGTCTGGACAACCACCTCATTACCTGGATCCTAGATTACCTTATAGAACGGCCACAATATGTGAGGACCCAGGGCTGTCAGTCACACAAGGTTGTCTGCAGCACCGGGGCTCCACAAGGAACAGTCCTTGCCCCCTTCCTCTTCACTCTCTACACTGCTGACTTCAGGTACAGCTCTGCCAGCTGTCACCTGCAGAAGTTCTCGGATGACTCTGCTATTGTCGGTCTCATCAAGGACGATGACGATGAGGAGTACAGAGAACTGACTCAGAACTTTGTGGAATGGTGCCAGAGGAACTGTCTGCAGATCAACACAGGAAAAACAAAAGAACTGGTGGTGGACTTCCGTAGGTCCAAACACTTGCCTTCTGTACCAGTGAACATTCAGGGAATGGACATTGAAATCGTGAGGTCCTACAGGTACCTGGGTGTTCACCTTAACAACAAGCTGGACTGGACTGACCACACAGCTGCCCTCTACAAGAAAGGACTGAGCAGACTACATCTCCTGAGGACACTCGGGTCCTTCGGTATGCGGGGGGCTCTTCTCAGGACCTTTTTTGATGCTGTGGTGGCATCAGCCATCTTTTATGGAGTGGTCTGTTGGGGCAGCAGCATCTCCACTGCTGACAGGAAGAGACTGAACAAGATCCTCAGGAAATCCAGCTCTGTCCTGGGGTGTCCTGTTGACCCAGTGGAGGTGGTGGCAGAGAGGAGAATGAGGACTAAGCTCCAGCGCATGCTGGTATACCCTTCCCACCCCATGCACCTCTCTCTGACAGCACTGAGCAGCTCCTTCAGCGCCCGGCTGCGGCACCCTAAGTGCGTGAAGGAAAGATACCGCAGGTCTTTCCTTCCAGCCGCCGTCAGACTGTACAATACCCACTGCTCTAAGTAGTTCACCACTCTCTACTACAGGCAATAAACCTGGAAATTGTTTATTTATTTATATTTCGAATAATACTGTTTTTTAGTATTTCTATATTCACTTGATTTTACTGTGTATATATAGTTTTTTATATTGGTTTTGCTTTTTATACTGCTGTAACAATGTAAATTTCCCCACTGCGGGATTAATAAAGGAATATATTATCTTAACTAATCTTAACAACAGATGAGTCAGTCAGCAGCAGCTCTAACCCACATCCCTCCTGACCTGCCCTCTCCTGGGTGAAATTAAAGCTGCAGTATGTCACTTTTATAAAAAATATTTTTTTCCACATATTTGTTAAAACTGTCATTATGTTGTGACATTATGGTATGAGAGGTAATCTGTGAAAAATCTATTTCCTCTGCCTTCTCCCAGTGCTCTCTAGAAACAACCAGTCAGTGCCAGGAGAGGTTTAGTGCTGTCAATCACAATCTCAGGTGGTGCTGCTCACCCACCTTTTAAAATTGTGACGCTTTTTATGGGTCAGATAGACTCAAGAAATTGTAACAGCAGCTGTGTGAGGGGGGGGCCCAATTTAATTTTTTTGTCAGGGGGCCCAAGATTCCTGGCAAATCAACTTGTGTAGCAAGTTGATTTTATTATTATTATTATTATTATTATTATGAATGAACATTCTCAAAAACTTTCAGTGGAACATTTTATTTTTATGGTTTCTACTTTTATGCTAATTTCCTTATTTTTGCTACCAAGTTAATAGTTCCTAATGCTATTTGTTCCAGGGGGCTGTAATTGGTGTGACACACCTCTAATTTAAAAAAAAAAGAAGGGAAAATTAAAACCCATTTTGTCCCTATTTTCAAGAATCACTGAAATAATAGTCTTTACCACCTGTGTAAAGTTTGCTGGTGAATGTTATAACACATAATATAAGTTATATAATATGTGCTATATTGTTTCATTTCTAACAT
>NW_015116302.1:12260-24137 GCF_001443285.1 Poecilia latipinna
TGGCAACAGGGGTGGCGAGGCTCTCGTTTGGGGTGGCAACTGCCACCCCATGCCACCCCAGTAGATCCGCCCCTGTGTAGAGTCCCACTTGATTTATGTGCATCAGTGCAATGGGGAAATAGCGCCCCCTCTCGGTGTGGCTGGTTATATGCTGCTGGCTCCTGCACTCAGTGCCAGTCTGTGAAAGCTGCACAAGAGTTCAGTTGCATTTTTCAGCACACAGTGTAGAGAAGTGTTAGCAACACACATAACATCATTTTTATTAACTAAGACGAATAGAGTGTAATGAATATTTACTAAATGTGTGCCAGGCACCAATTTTTGTTCTTTTAGTTTTGTTAATACTATAAAACACTTCATGTGCTAAGCTAAAAGCTAACGTAACGCTCTGTTGTAATGAGCTGATTGAAACTGAGCCGTTGCACTGATTCGATCCCCGATATTTTCTCATTCAGGAAATAAACTGTAGATCACCCAGAAACTCCTTGTCTTTATTAAAAAACTACACACCGCAGAGTTGAGGGTTACTTGGGCCGGCCTGGTACAGTGGAGTGAAGCAGAACCCGGTTCCATGAATATACAGTTGAGATGAGCCGTCTGCTGCATGGGAAGATTTCTATGTTGATAGCTGTAGCCGCTGTCCACTGATTGGTGCCTTTGGTGCCTTTTGCTGCTTTTTTTAAAGGTTCATTAAACGTGCAGTGACCAGAGTTCTGCCTCTCGTGTCTGTGTACCATTCTGGCGACCATTTGGAACCTGCTACACATGGTGACTAGCTAATGTAAGATAACTTTATTAGTCTCCCATAGGAGAAATTTGTCTTGGAAACAGGCAAAACTGCAATACAACAATAAAAGCTCATCCAAAAGGACAGTAACCATAAATAAATACATAAAAACAACAAATAAATAAAAGCACAAATGTCAGATTGCCAGTTCATCCCCATAACCATTTCCATCCACATACATCCTCTACATGCTACTCTTGATCACCGTCTGGATCTCCTATTACTCTGTCCAGGGTTCATCAGGTTAATGGAGAGAGGCACAAATGAATGTTTCAGACTTTTGTATTTGCACAGGGGGACCCTGAACCTTCTCCCTGAATTCATGAGGACATATTCTGATGCAATGTGACCCATCAGACAGGATGTTCTGAGCTTGGCGGATGGTAGCCTGATCAAACAGCTGTTGTGGAGAAGATAGATTTGGAGTGTTGATGATCTTACTTGCCATTTTCACCAGACTTAGAATTTGAGTTTTCAATTTAACTGTAAGATTTCCAAACCATCCAGTAATGCCATATCTCCATATCTCAGAATACACTCGACAGCTGCCCTATAAAAGATCAACATTATCATTTTATCATTATCACGTTAGCTACATGGTGACTAGCTAATGTTAGCTACATGGTGACTAGCTAATGTTAGCTACATGTGACTAGCTAATGTTAGCTACATGGTCACTAGGTAATGCCAATATATCTTTAAAGCTTGTTAACAAAAGTAGTCTACTAATTTTATCTATGTTCAAAAGTGGGTAGTACTGGTTACATTTACTTTAGTAACTTATTTGGGGAAAGTACTTATAAGAATCATTTTAATGCACTGTACTTAGTATTAGTCTTTTACTTGACTAATATTATTTGTACTCTTGTTTGATTAGACTGATCTTGTATAAAGAAATTTACTTCAGATAGGAAAGCTTAGATTTCTGCAACATATGAGCTAATGTCAGTGCAAATTTTATTATAATTACTCAGTATTTTATACATGTCACTGTTTATATCCTTACTGTTTACTTTGTATTAATTAACATGGTTATTTTATTTGAAATGTCACATAAAGGTTTGTTTACGCATTTATATTAAAGTAAAATCTCGTTTAGTCTTCCTTCCCCCCTTATGTCACATTAAAGCATTCATACTCACACAGCTCTTCACCTGACCTTTAACCTTTGTTGGCTCTCAGGGGATTCAGGTGGACCAGCAGCAGGTTCTGGGTAAGTAGAAGCTTGCAGACTCAAACTAAGGAAAGAATAAAAATCTGAAAGAGTGAAGACTTTGGGTTTTTATTTAGTGGTGACAGAGTTAAAGGGGTTGAACACAAATATTGGCCTCATTTTCATATATTTAAATATAAAACAACAGGTGGAAGCTGCGGGGCAGACTGGTGGAAATATGAAGCGCTCTCTGCTGGGAAATACCCGGAACACGTGACAATGTTTAGCTTATCGGGGACGAGGCTCCTCCCCCTGATCCTCATCCTTCTCTTCCTCCCACACACAGTGGCTACCTTAAATATAATTAATGTGTTTTTACCACCAAAAACCTGACAAAACTAAAGGAAATAAAGATAAACTTTATTCATTTACAACCATGACATAAAACTCAGAGACTGAATCCGGTGGGTGGAAGGATGTTCCACTCATCAACAGGAGGTGGCGCTGTACACCTATAAGTCGCTTGCGATCATCTAACACAGAAAGGAAGAAGAAGATCTGAGAGGTCCAGCTGCAGGTGAGGTTCTGTTTCTTCTTCTGTTTGGACCCATGTCCGAACCGTCCGCCTCCACTTGGTGTTTGAGCCAGCGCTGGTTCAGGACCGAGACTTCTTTGAGAAAAAGGAGAAATGTGTTTTGCTTTGAGAATTACTGAAAGCCCGGGTGGTGGCGAACCTCAGAATTAACGCCTTTGGAGTTGACCAGAACCGAGCTTTTATTCGGGGCGGGTCCGGGACAGGACCGAACTTTCCTTTGGATCAACCTCAGAACTTTAAACGGCGCTGAAGTTAGCTTCCGGTTCGGTGGTTCATTAATGGGCTATTTCACTAGTTTAATGAATCAGGTCTACTTTTGATTATGTAGAGTTTAAAACCGAACCGAATCTGAACCGAACTATTCTACCGATCCTTCAGATTCATGAAAACATGGTTTATGGTTTGGAAACGTTTTCTTTTATCTGGACAGACATTTTTTGTGAGACATTAAATAAACGGAGCTGAGTTTTAAATCCGCAGAACTGGGACCAGTTGAACTGGGACCAGTCAGTCCAGTCCCAGTTAAACTTGATCTGCATTGATTCTGCTGCCTTTAGCTGCAGTTTATGAATGAAGGAATGAAGAACAACTGGTTGGTTCTGAAAGACACAAAACAGTTTCAGTTTGGTGCCATTACGTCAGGGTTGGACCTGCAGTGTGGGTCCATAGCAGCACAGTTCTGGTTCTGATCCAATCTGGACCTCTGATGATAACACAAAAATAACCAGAATTTCACTGCTTACCTGCTACTTTATATCATGTAATCGGATATAAGCGGGGCTTATTTGGGCTGGATTCACTGTGGCTTCAGGTTCTGTCTGACCCGGTCCAAAAAAGGAACTCATTTCTTCCAACCCTTAGACGGTCAGAACCTTCTTCAGGTTTCCTGCTGAAGTTTCAATTGAGCTCAAACTTTATTGGCAGATTTTGGCAGTTACATAAAATAATGATAAAAAGTAATAAAGAAACAACACAACATACATCATAGTAAAGAGAAGGAAAAATGCAACAAACTAAAGTTTTTATTCTTAAAATCTTATTTTGCACTGGAGCTGATTTAAAAAAAAAAATTCTAAACAAAAAACAAAACAAAAAAAAACCAGGAAATAGCCCTTTTCTGCACCCTGAAACACAAACTAACTTCAGCGCCAAGTTCGGGGCACTGAAGTTAGCTTCCGATTCTGAAATTCAATTTTTACTTCAAAGAACAGCAGAAGTAGTTTGAACAACAGAAAAGCCTCTTTTCTCCCCCAAAACACAAAAAACAAACTTTAACAGCAAAGCCAATGATAACTTTACACATTTGATTATATTTAACCTTTCACTTCTGGTTTATAATGTTCCTGTCTCATTTTATTATTTCTGGATATATTTTCTTGCTTCTGATGAAAGCTGACGGAGAACTGGAGAGACAGGAACTGACATCATCACTGATTAAAACTGTAAAAGTTGGGAAAAATGCTTCATAGTTTTCATCATTTTCACAAGTAAAAACCTTAAAAATATAAATTAAGATGTTTATTATGGTGGTGGCAGCATCTTACTGTGGGAAGATGGGCAGAGATAACCAAGACACTCAGCTGAGTCTGAAGTCAAAGTTCAGCTTATAGCAGCCAGAAATTGGTTCAGTTCAGAGCTGATTCATGGGTTGGAACGGCCTAGTCAAAGTCTAGACCTGAATGCATTGGAATCTGTGGGAAGACGGCTGAAGACGCGCAGACCTGTAGGAGGTTCTGCAGAGTTCTGACTCTGATAGGAGGGCTATAATAACACTCCACACTTTTCAGATTCATCACTGGTTAGTGATGAATATTAAAGCCACGATCCTCCTCTTCCTCACGATGAAGGTCCACTCTCTGGGCTCCGAGATCGGAGAAGAAGAAGAAACGCCTGGCTTCCTGTACGAGGTCACGACCTCGGTTCCAGTTCTGGTCCCGGCTCCGGACCTGGTCCTGGTCTTGGTTCTGGTTCTGATGTTCTTCTCGTCCCTCAGAAATGCGCGGTGTGGACCTGGTCCAGGCGTACGACCGGGTTCTGGAGCAGCAGATCCTGGGTCGGGGGTCGTGCCGGGCCTGTCAGGATGAGGCGTTGAGGTCAGAGGTGGAGGGCCTCCTGGCGACCTCCGACCCCCGGGAGCTGCACGGCCTTGGCCTGGAGCCGCTGCGGCTGATGGAAGAGGTTCTGGAGGCCCGGCCCAGTTCGGGTCTGTGCGGTCTGGCCCGGACCTTTGAGGTTCTGGAGCAGGCGGCGCTGAACCTGTACCTGGGCCCCTGGAGGGAAGAGTACCGGGTGATCAAGGTACCGCCGGACCCGGAGCGGCCGACTGACAAACCGGGAAACCAGCAGTCATTAGTTACAGAATAATTACTATTAATTACTGTCTATTAACAATAATTATTGTTCAGATCGCACAAAACAAAACGCGCCAAACTGCAAACAGCAATTCCTAAAACGATTCCTTTGCTTTCATCTGTAATGATCCACATCTGCTAATTTAACAGATTTCTCCCAAATGTGAAAACATTTTAAATTACATGTTTTATTTAAAGTACTTTAACTAAAAGTAGATTCATTCATTTGAGCTGTGTTTTGTGAAGCTGCACTTGCCTCTAGGGGGCGCCCGATGTTCTTAAAGGCGCAGGACGTCATGGAGAATTTTCTAAACTGAGAAAATGTTAGCATAAAGTTAGCATGAAACCTCCTGAGCGTTTAAAGCTGTGGCGTTTCATCTGCTTTGGTCCAGATGTACTCCGGTACCTTCACCCACTGCGTCGCTCCGGTACTTTCGGCGCCGCAGACCGAGGAAGTTTTCGGCCTGCTGGGGTACCGGCCCGGCCCGGCCCAGACCCGGTTACTGCACCTGCAGCCCGCCGGCGGCCCAGCGTCGCCGCGGGAGCTGCTGCGTCTGGCCTGCGCCTTCTTCCTGGCCCGCTGCGAGTGTCGCCTCCTGCTGGCCGCCCTGGGGAAGCGTGGCGGCGCCCGCTGGGAGCTCGGCGTGGTGCGGGAGCGGCGACAAGGCCAGCGGCTGCAGGTACGGCTGCTGAACGTTGACCTCCGCTTTAATGCATCACCTTGTCTCCAGGTCTCCTCTTTATTTACTCTGATTCCCTTCCAGGAGCTTCTTCTTGAACATGAATTTCAGCATTTAACTGAAAAACAATTAAAGTATTTATAGCAGATGTTTCTCCAGAACCATTAACCCAGTTCAGCCCGGTTTGCTTCAGAACCTCCAGGTGGAGCCTCAGCTGGGGCTGACCAGGTGGTTCTAAACCGTAACCGGCCCTTTAAATATCGCTGACACGATAAAACCGCTTCCATGACTGAAAACATGAACTGCTGTATTTGTTCTGTGAACACAAAAGCTTTTAATAATAAATATTAATCACAGAATCATATATATTCCACGGAGTGTTGTTTTTCTCAGTAATAACTGGGTCAAATGGCGGCGCCATCTTGTGACGTCATCAGGTAAGTCAACCCTTAAACGACCGAGTAACAGAAGCGGAGGGATTCTGTTGATCACAGAGATTTCTCTGATCAACTTTTGGAGGAAGAATCCACATGGAGTGATGAAGAGGAGGGAGCCGGCAGCCATATTTATTATTTTCTGATCCATAAAGTTCAGGAAGTGACGATGACTAAAACGTTTCTGGGAAGAAGAAATGGTGAAGGTTTGGATCTGAACGTCTGTCTCCTTCTGATAACTAAATATTTCTGTCTGTGTTCATGTCTGCAGAAAGAAAGCAGCAATATATTCTATTATTTAAACTATTTACAATTAGGCTAATGCTAATGAAGTTATTTACAGACCTTCCGCTTCCTCACCATGGATACGTTTGTCTCATTTTTACAGGGACTTGCACACAAAAGTCAAAAAAGTTTTTAAATGATGAAAATACGGAGCGATTATTTGCTGGTAGACATGGCGAATACACGCGCACTTCGACCGTTTTGACTTACCCTGATTATGTCACAAGATGGTCCCGTTGCTCTACTTTCAGTAACCTGTGAGAAATATTTATCATTAAAGTCTTTTGTGTTGGCAGAATGAAGGCAGCAGTTTATATTTTCAAATCATTTTGTTGTGTCAGCGATAATTTAGGAGCTCCAAGTCTGGAAAAGATGGAGGATTGCAGATCAAAGGAGTCTGACCTTTGACCTGCTGCAGGTGTCTGAGCTCAGCTTGTGCCAGGGTTTGGTTCTGGTCCGGTTGGTTCTGAAGGCCCGGTTCTTCTTCTGCCACTGGAAGCGACTGAAGCTGGATGTCTGTCTGTGGACAGGTTGCCGTTGACAACGCTGAGCGGCTGCTATCCGTCCCGGAGGACGCAGAGGGAGAGCTGGACCTGTACCGGGAGGACAGCACGGCGCCCCCTGGTGGCCAGCGGCGCAGTAACGGGCCGGTGGCGGCGCCCCGCAGCAGGAGGTTTGGTCCGGTCGTACCCCCGCCGCTGGAGGCGGACAGAGGGCGACCCCATGACCTCTGCGACTGTCTCAGTGCGCCTCCGCTAAGTCTCCAGCGCTGCCTGGACTGCGGTGTCCTCCATGACATCACTTGCGTCCGCTTGACCGAGTGCAGACTGCAGCGCCACCAGGTGGAGCCGGCGAGCGGCGTCCCAGAGACGGGGCCGGAGACAGGGGTGGAGCGTCCCCGAGACGCTGTCCCCGAGGACACGGCCGCCTTTCAGCCAATCAGCTACCACTGCGAAGCGGCCAGCGCCAACCCTCACCTACTGTGCCTCACCTGCAGAGCCGTCCACGGCAGCGCCTGCGTAGAGGGTAGGCTGTGCCGCTCGGCCCACCGGACCCGCCGCCTGGGGACGTGTTCCTGCGGGAAGTCCTGCTGCGGGACGCCGCGCGTCCTGTGTCTCTACTGCGGCGACGAGTTCTGCAGGGACTGCTGGTACAAGAACCCGCTGACCTGCGTCTGTGGACGCAGCTTCCACCTGTCCACCGACCTGTCCACCTCCGTCTGAGGACTTCTTGCTCTTCCGGCTCAATGAGCCGAACCTCAGTGCCTGAGAGAGCAACACGTTGCTATGACTCTGTTACCTGCAGGTTGCCAGGTTTCTGTTGTCGGTTCCTGTTTTGTCGTTCCTGCAGTAAAATGTTCGTCTGTCTGGTTTTATATTAATCATAAAGCCCCTTTGAGCCCCTTCCCCTTTTATCCTTGATGCTCCTTCTGCCTTTTGAGTATTTTTTTAATCTGTGCTCAGGAGGCCTGCTTGTGCTTCTCAACAGTATTTAGCTAAAAATAATTTAGCCAAATTAATGAGTCTGGCTGCACTTGGTCTAACTGAACCGATTGTCAGAGCCTCCATGTTCAGAGGCCGGGAACATGGAGGGACGGATCTGCACCCTCTATCAAATTATAGGCAAGAATTTTGTTTCCCCCCCCCCAACATGCACTTGTTTGTGAATAAAACCGTACGTCTGATGTTTAAGTTAGAAAAATCGTTTCTGTTTATTTTCCTAATTATCCTCCAATAGCAGGAAAACGGTCATCGTCCCCAAACGCAGAGATGCTTCGGCTCCAGAGGAAACTTCTGGCTTCAATTTCATCTTTCTGCCCCAGAGCTGGACTAAATGCCCAGTTCACTACAAGCAGAATGAGTCAGTCCCAGCGCTGTGGGTCAGAACCAGACATCCTGATGTAAAGAACCGGAACCAGACTGTCACGGTACCACCAGGCGCATCAAAGCCGCTGCTGATGGGATCTGGGCTGGCAGGGCCGGCCCAAGGCGATGCAGGGCCTCGGGCAGAACCTGACTGACAGGGCCCAATGTTGACGGGCCCTACCAGCACAGAGGTAAAGAACCAGCAGAACCTCAGGTTGCAGAACTTGCTTGGTTTCACATTTCCGTTGCTAAAATGTTTCAGATCAGATTAAAACTCAGAAAATCAGAGAAACATTCCTTTATTTCTGATCCACACAGTCGGTTCTGATGGTTCTGATGACTCTGGTTCCTGTTGATGAAAAACGTTCAGTTTGTCAAAGAAAGGCAACAAAACCTTGGACCCATCAGGGGGTTTTATATTCCAGAACCTGGACCTCTGCTCAGTATCTGCTCTCAGTTCTGGTTCTGAAACGTTCCGGTACCAGCTGGACCAGAACCAGGTTGAGTCCAGAACATCTTTTGTGCTTAGTCTGATGAAGATCAGATTCAGCTCATTTACTCTTAAATAGATTTTATTTGTCCGGTTTGGTTCACCAGAACCATAACCAGGTCCAGCTCTGCGCCATGCGGCGCTGCGTGTGCCCGGGGCCGGCTGGCGCTACTCATTGTGCTCCTGCCAGTTTATGTTGATGAAGGTTCTGGAGTCCATGCGGTCCAGGAACAGAACTCCGTCCAGGTGGTCCATCTCGTGCTGCAGGATCCGGGCCGGCCAGCCGCTCGCCTGCCAGGTGACCTCTTGACCGTTCTCATTCAGGCCTGAAAACAGGAAGCAGAACCCTTGAATGCTCCATTATTTCTTTCCTTAAAGTTCAGGTCGTTTATAGAGTTCAAAGGTCATTTCACCAGACAGAAATACCATAAGTCTACCCCATCAGTAGAGCTCAACGATCAGAACCAGCCTCCTTACCTGATCGGTTCTGATGCTTTGCTACATTAAAGAAGAAATCATGGGTTGATTTCCTCCTGAACCAGCAGAACCTTTCTGGGTTTTCAGAACTGGCAGATCATCCTGATCCGGTTCTGGACGGGTTTCCAGACGTACCTGACACTTCCACGGACCGGAACCGCGGCACGGCGGCAGAGAAGCCCGAGACGCTCTCGCAGGCCTCCTGAGACAGAACCGTGCTGCCGTCCAGAACCCGGAGCTCAGGGTTCAGGAAGATCCGGAGCGGCTGGATGGAGAGGCCAAGGGCCTGCCGGGCCGCGGGCGGAACCGCCTCAAACAGGTTCCAGGGATACTCCAGCATCAGGATGCGGAGCGGCACGCCCACCTGCGGTGCGCTCAGACCCACGCACTGCAGCCTCCTCATCACCGTCACCATGGTTACCAGAACCCGCTGGATCTCTGGGCCCGCTATGGCCGCCGGGTCAACGGCGGCGGCCCGGCAGCGCAGGACCGGGTCGCCCACCTGGCATACGTGGCTATAGGGGGGGGTGGGAGGGGGGCGGAGCTTCCGCTTCACGTACTGCAGGTAGGAGCGCACCTTAACTCCGCTGGACCAAGAGCGGCTGCAGGCGGGTCGGACCAGGACTCTGCATGAGGAGGAGGTGGTTCTGGACGCACAGAACCCGAATCTGGACCAGGTGAGCAGAGTGGCGCTGGAGGTCATGGCAACGCTGGAGGTCAGGATGGATCAGGACAAATGGATGTTAAAGTCACAGAAGAAGAAGAAATGGGAAATGTTCAGCAGAACCAGAACCTTCTGAAGGCCACCTCACTGTTTACACAGATCGGACATAACATTATGACCACCTGCCTGAATGTTAAGCCAGGGCTGGGCAGCTCCACGCCTGCAGCCTTTAGATGCGTCTCTGGTTCAACACACCTGAGTCACATAACGAGGTGTTTAGCAGGACTCTGGAGAACCTGACTGCACTGAGGAGGTGATGCAGCTGTGTTGGAAAAGGGAGACAGCTGAGAGTCGCAGGACGCCAGAACATCAGAGGACAGGGATTACCCCTATCTTAAGTCCAATCGTGCCCGCTCATTTACAGCAGCCACGATGAAGGGTCGTCAGTCACTGTACCTGTCAGTGGTCATAATGTTATGTCTGATACATGTATTTCTGATTTAATAAGAAACCACCAGTTTAGCTAAGCACACCATTAAACCCCGCCCGCCCGGTCTGTCTGGTACATTAAAACATGCTCTCCTATCCAGCAACTCCACAAAGTATTATTGAATATTACCGCTGCCGCGGCTTTCGTCTGAAATAAATGACGTATTTCCGTGTCAGTGGTTAATAGACTTCCTGTTACCTGCAGGTCCGCTGATGCTGAAGCTACCCGAGCTACAAATATCTCAGATCTGGAAGGAGAAGCCAGGACAGAGGAGAGGCGCTCTCTATGATCACTTCCTGGTCTACCACGCATGAGCAGTACGATTCACTTCAGAATAAAAGCCTATATTGAACCAAGTTTCACAAACTGTGGCTCCTGTTCTGTTCCTGCCGGTCATGGTTCTCAAAGGAAATGTTGGTGTCAACTAATCATATAATTAACTGAAATTATTTTTCTCCCTAGATATTTATACTGATTATAAATTCTCTGGGCTTCAGGAGATTTTATTTTGAAGGTAAGCGGTGACTTGGAAGCGGAAGTAGTTCGTTTTTTAAACCCAGATTCAAGCAGATTATGAAGTATGCTGAACATGTCTCTGCATGTCCCGCGGGAGGTGGAGGAGGCCGGACTGCTGGAGGACCTGTCGGGCTGCCAGCAGAGAGCAGCTGATCCGGGCCGGGTCCACCCAGGGTTCTTCTGCTGATCTACAGAATCATGGCGGTTCACCAAGGTAGGTCCAGCTGACGGAACCGATCTGTTAAAGGAGGAAGCTGAATAACTTCTGGAGAAACACCTGCTAGAAAATCCTGATGCGTTTAATTCAAAATTAGCTGGAAAAAAAAAAAAAAGAACTTTGGAAGGTTCGAGATGTTTGACTGGAGAAGGTGAAACAATCTGATCCAAAGTTCCCTGCTGGCCACCATTGGACTTGGTTCCTGTTGACCGAACTGCAGCAGAACCTGATCAGAACATCTCGTGTCTCCGCAGTGGTCTCCGGCCGGGCCGAGCCGGACCTTCGGCCCCTGAACTTGGAGGATCCGAGGCGGCTGCGGGTCCTCTCTGCCCGGGCCCTCTCCATCGTGATGAACCGGGACGTTCAGAACTTTGAGGCGGTTATGGCGTTCCTGGACGCGACGCACCGCCTGCTGCCCGGACTGGTTCCCGCCATCAAACACATGAAGATCCAGTTCGGCCTGAAGACCATGGTAGGACGACAGGAGGGATGGTTCTGACTAGTGGCGGCTCCAGAAATGTTTTTCTGCAGGTGCTAAGGGGGAGCTAAGCATTTTACTGAGGATGCTATGAGGATCTTTTTTCCCCTATAGTTAAACACACACATTAGTATTGTTATTTTAATCAGACTGATTTGCATTTATTTGACGCTTAGACGTCAGGATGAAGCCTTGAGCCATTAGCCAGATTACTTCCAGATATTACATCGTTTCCAGCTTCCAATAGCTAAAGGGCGATTCCACTTAATTTTTCACTACTTTCCGCATCTTTAATCAACTCTAGTTTAAAAACTACTACACCTAGACACTTCAAACCTGGACTAGATTATTCTCCTCTTCAAGCTGGATATTTAAAACTATCTTTGGGATTTGTG
>NW_015116302.1:28179-40124 GCF_001443285.1 Poecilia latipinna
GATGAAGCCTTGAGCCATTAGCCAGATTACTTCCAGATATTACATCGTTTCCAGCTTCCAATAGCTAAAGGGCGATTCCACTTAATTTTTCCACTACTTTCCGCATCTTTAATCAACTATAGTTTAAAAACTGCTACACCTAGAGACTTGAAACTTGGACTGGATTATTTTCTTCTTCAATCTGAATATTTAAAACCATGTTTGTGATTTGTGAAACTTCACTTAACAGACCCCTGCAGAAGATCTGTCCTTCCAACAGCCATCACCATCTACAATAACTGAAGAATTAATGAGTTACACCAACATTTAATTTCCCATTGGGATTAATAAAGTGGTTTTGAATTAGAATTGAATTTGAAAAAAACTGCATGGATATGAATAGTAATCTGATCTTTAGTGAAGTTTCACAAATCACATAAAGGTTTCACAAATTCCAAACATGGATTAAAATATTCTGCTATTAGAGAAGAATAATCTAATCCAGGTTTGAAGTGTCTATGAGTTGTAGTTTTTTAATTAGAGTAGATCTATGGCGATCCAGATGCCAAAAAATGGTGAAAATTGAACTTCATTGAGTTTTCACAAATCAGAAAAAGGTTTCACAAATCCCAAACATGGTTTTAAATATTCTGCTTGAAGAGGAGAATAATCTAGTCCAGGTTTGAAGAGTCTAGGAGTTGTAGTTTTTTTAATTAGAGCAGTTCTAGTAATGAAAGAGGTGCCAAAAATAGTGATTATTGAACTTTATTGAGTTCTCACAAATCAGGAAAAGGTTTCACAAATCACTAACATGGTTATAAATATTCTGCTATTAGAGCAGAATAATCTAGTCCAGGTTTGAAGTGTCTAGGAGTTGTAGTTTTTAAACTAGAGTTGATTAAAGATGCGGAAAGTAGTGAAACATTAAGTGGAATCACCCTTTAGCTATTGGAAGCTGGAATTGGAAACCAACTTCAGCTTCGTGTTTAAATCAGCATTTATGACAAAGGGGATACCCAAGTATTGATCCTAACCCTATCTACGTCACTTAATCATTTGAAGCGCCATGATGTACATCGGAAATGAGAATCTGGAATATTGAACTGAGCGGCTAAACTTGTTTTTCCAAGTTGTTTTTGTCATTTTATTCTTGGTTTCTACTTGCTGGAATCGAGCTAATTTGTCTGTGAACGTAACACCTGGTTGGGCTCATAGACGGCGCCATTTACAGCTAGCTTAAAAACCGGCCGTACCTCCTCCCTCCTGACGTGTTGATCAAATTACAGACTTTGCCTGAATTCACACCACATGATTTATGTCACTATGTCATAAACAGCGTTTCCCCTGAAACCGGAGCAGCCTTAAAAACGTACAGAAGACGAGACATCATGTTTTTTCCAAACATGCTAGGCTACCTGACTGCGTGGCATTGTTTCCATGGTTACTGTTAGACGCTACCTTCTCCATAATGCGATATTTGATATCTTTCTAACCATATTTACTTATAAAGTATATGAACGTTAATCTTCTTGCCGTGTATAAAGTGTTAGCTGTAAATCCGCGGTTACACCAAGAGCTCCCAGTCATCATGACTGACTGCTGCATCTTTCCTCATTCAAATAAAATGACAAGCTTGGTTTTGACCCTTGTCTGTTTGTGCAGCCGACCTGCAGCACTTTGTGACCATTTTACTGCGAAATCAACTAAAAAAAAGCGATATTAGGCTACCACAGGCTTTATACAGGAGAGAACAGGTTTGGACATCCATCGAGGTGGAGACAGTGACGTCAGGTGCAAAGGGTCATATTGTCATATTTGTTTTTTATTTATTTTTTTAACTTAACTTGTGTTAATTTAATTGCCTAATTAACCGCTACATGGCTTGATTTGACTATCACTATTATGATAAAAAAATGTGCTTAGTACCGGTTACCTTCATGCTGACTAACATGCTGTAGTTTACTATGATAAACACCATCAATATCATCCAGTCAGTTCATCTAGATAAGGGACATATTTTCTCACAAATTGTGACCACCGATTGGTCAGTTGCTAACAAATACCCTGGAATGATTGGGGGAGAAATGCTCCACGTCTGCATGGGGGCGGAGCCGGCATCATTTCCTGGAAGTGATAACATAGACAAAGTTCAAATCCTCTTATGGGATGTTTTTTTTTTTTTTTTTAACTCGGTATATAATTTATTTTTGTTTTGTGACTTTTGATGAAAATGCCACAACAACTACATATAAGTAATGTTAAATCAGATGGAAAAAAATTTATCTAATATTTTCTGGAGGTGCTATGTCTTTTCCTGGGAGAGTTATAGCACCCCTGGCGCCACCACTGGTTCTGAAGGTTCTGGTTCTGTTGCAGGTCATCATGCAGATGCTGAAGGAAGGCAGAGGGACGGTCCACATTGTGTCCAGTATCATCCGGTTCTTTCCCAACAAGCTGCCTCAGTATGAAGATCAGTGTGTAAGTATCTAACCCACTAGAACCAGCGGTACCAGTTCTGTTGGATTGAACTGGAACCGGAGTGCTGACTGTCAGAGCTGCTTTTGATCTCAGTCAGAGGTTGTTGGTGCGAATCCAGGAGCCGATCCTTTTGCTTCCACAGAGCCAGAGAGAAATGTTCCTGATGAGGAAGAACCAGGCCGACTTCAGGCGCCTGGTCCAGAACCTGGCCTTCACCAAGGAGAGGTTGCAGGACTACATGAAGGTCAGTAGGACCCAATTGGACCCGATTGGACCTGTTGATTGGATTGAGCCTCCATCTCTGCTGCTGGTTATGTCCAGCAGGGGGCGGCATAGAGCTTCTTACCCGGTTTCTATAAACATGGCTTAGATTAAAGCTGCTTGTAAATATTCTCCCTTGATATAAATCTATAAACAGTTTGGTTTCCATCAAGATGCAAGAGAGAACTAAGCAAATTGCTCTTTTATATTGGTGATTAATTACACAATTGCTGCTGTTAATTTTATTAATTTCTCCAAATGTAACAAACCATGACTCGTACACTTTATATATGGGACATATGAAATATGTCATCCTATTTGATGATTAAATGTTCAAACAACCGAGGCATGACATTTTTGTCATTTATTAAAGGTTTAAAAATTACAGCAGCTGCAGAGCGCCACAGCAATGGGGATTTAAACAGTAAAATAACTTTAAACCATTTATATTCTACTTTTCCTTGCTTTCTGTATCGGCACACAGACGCGTTGCCATGACAACCACAACATCTTCGTAAATCTGCACAGCAGAGAGTAATCTATGACCAGAAAGTCCTGCACTGTAGCCCACTTCCTGCTTTTGAAACTGTCTCAAGTCAGGTTGCATAGACATAATATAAGGATAGACGCCTCATGGACCGCTCTCGCCTATTGTTGCTGACGAGATTTAGGGCGGCCATCTTGGAGCGGTACTCCACTCCACTCAGCTTTATGTGTTTAGCAGGCACAATGATGTATCAGCGGATTTAATCGATCATAACACACTTTTTGTTACTGTAAACCATATTCAAACATCTATCAAAGCAACATTTATAAACAATTGTATTTTTTAAGTATGTTTTTAATACATAGTTCATCATATTTAAATATGATGAACAGGAATGGAATATTCTGATATCGATGTATGAAGAGCATATTACAAAGCACACAGCCGTTCATCATTTATTTAATAAATTATGTAATATCAATACATATTTATATAACTATACAAACACTAATAAATAAAGATTAATAATGGCACAAATAAATAATGATTAATACTGAATAAATTATATATATATATATATATATATATATATATATATATATGTTTTTCAGCCGACGAGTCCAAAATCCGATGTGAGATTCATTCGTGCTGCAGTGAATCTGTCTCTCTTTATAGATATCTCCCTCTTCTTCCTCACATCGTGTCTTTAGGAAACTTTCAAAACAAAAACGGAAGATTTAGGATGTATCTTACTTTGACAGAGTGAAAGAATATAAATAATAGTCTTTACCACCTGTGTAAACTTTGCCGGTGAATGTTATATTGTTTGTATGTGTTATATTGTTTCATTTCTAATATAGGCCCTTGTGTCAGATAATCTAAGTCAATGTTAGAGAATAATTAACTTTTTTTTAGATTTACGGAATCTCAGTTAGCCTTCATAGCGGGGCTGAACCCGTATTACACCAAGCACTGTAGCTAATATTAGCTGATATCTCACCGGTGGACATAAATACAGTAAAGTAATATTCTAATCACAATATATACACAATAATATGTCCATCTTACTTGTGAAATGTTGTCTGTTGAGCCCTCACATCAATAATCCATCGATCAGTGCTGAGGCATCTTCTGCTGTTTTGATTGAGCAAAGTAGGAGGCTATACCGCTCCAAGATGGCCGCCGTATTTCCTGCGCCGGAGCGGTCCATGAGGCGTCTATGCTTATATTATGTCTATGGTCTCCTGCCTTATTTGGAAATGGGACTATTGCACTCCGGAAGCGAAGGGGGAGATACTTCCTATGTTATCTGTTTCTCCCGTTTTTATTTTCTTTTGAAATCTGTGATATATTTTCATCTTGAGGAAGGAGTTTCACTCTCAGAATGTATTTTAACTTCTCTATTTTATTTACTTCAGCGCAGCTCAGTTTTTTAACATTCTGTAGTTTTCTGTGCACTTCTAAATCTGTCCTTAGTTGCATCTTTTCAGGTCTACTGCTGCCTCTAGTGGCGTGGGGGTGGTAGCACAACTAATATAATTACATTAAATGAGAATATCACAAAGGTATGAGACTGCCAGTGGTCTGTCCCCACCCCTTTCTGTTTACTGCAGCGAGGTCCTTCTTGCTTCTTCTACTGTTTTGGTTTTAGCCAAGTAGGAGGGACGACCGCTCCAAGATAGCTGCCATATTTCCTGCACCCGAGCAGCCACTGAGGGGTCTATTATTAAAAATAAAAATCTGCGGAGAGCAGGTGGAGAAGGTGTCAAACTTCAGTTTCCTGGGAGTTCATATCATGGATAACCTGGCCTGAGATGTAAACACTGCAGAACTGACAAAGAAGGCCCAGCAGAGACTCTATGGTTTCTATAATGACAAAGATGATGATGATGATGATTATTATTGTTGTTATTTCTACAGAGTCACTGGCTGGTGTTAGTCCATTGTATGACTGAGCCAGAAAGCCGTTGATTACATGAACCAATGAGAACGATTGTTGTTGTCTCCAGGGTGACATGGAGGAGTGCTACGGTGAGCGCTACGCCCAAAAGGTGGAGCAGCGGCTACTAGCTTACCTGCAGGAGCTGCGAAGGGCGCTACCTGCAGACACCTGGAGTGGCAGAACCAACCCGAACCGGCCCAAACCGAGTGTCATTACTCTGACTCAGATGATGAAGAGTCAACATCCTGAGGATGAGGATGAGAAGAGCGCACCTTCATTAGCTGGGAGGAAGCTGCTGCAGTGTGGTGAGCAACTTCAGCTATTTGCTGTGTGGCGGCCATCTTGGAGAGGGCGATCGCTGATTCAGTCAGTGCAATCTGGCAGGTGTCAGATAACCTAAGTATTTGTTGGAAAATAATTAAAACTTTTCAAAATTTATAAAATCTCTGTTAGCCTTTGAAGCTGGGACTGAATCCTGGAATTACACCAAGAGTGATATTAGCTGACATTTGGACATAAATACAGTATAATATTCTATTCACAATATATAACGATAATATGTTCATGTCACTTTCTGAAAAGCTATCCTCCGATCTCCTGCTGTTAGCTTAGCCGAGTGGGACAGACGCCCTCTCCAAGATGGCCGCCGCCTGTCCTGCCAATGCGTGGTCTACTCTTACTCTGAGGAGTATTCACACCTCACCATCCATACAGAAACACAATAAAGTATTCACACCACGATCCTTCCAGCCAGTCCAGATGTCTCTGTTTCTGTCCTCCAGACGCTCGTCCCTCAGAGATGTCCCAACAGGGACGGCCTGGGGCTGATTGGGTCCTGCAGGTCGGTTCTGGTTCCAGTCCAGATGTTGGGGAACCCAACAGTTCAGTGGACAGAACAGAACCAGGGGCAGTGGAAGAGGAGGATGTTCCCCTGTCCCCTCGGTTCTGCTCCAAGCACCAGTGCTGGATGGACAACTTCCTGAGAGGCTGTGCTGAGGACGACCCGACCCCGGTTCCGTCCGACCCGACCCCGGTTCTGTCCTCATCTCAGGATCAGACGCCGGCGGACCTGGTCTCTCCTCTACCCAGACCCTCAGACGGTTCTGCTGGACCCGTCCTGCTGGTTCCAGTGGTCCGGCTGGAGGACGTCTCGAGGCGACTCGGATCCAATCCGTCTCAAACTGTCTCCGTGATTCTGGTCGAAGCAGCTTCCTGTGGTTCTGGTCCGGGTTCTTGGGCCCACCAGACATCAGTGGACCAAAACGTCCTGGAGCCTGCAGGTTCTGGCCCGATTCTGGGAGGAAGGACTGCCCCCTCGTCTGACCTACAGAACCGGGCCTCACCAGTTCTGGCTGACCCAGCTCAGCCAGGTGTCCATCAGAACTCCACCAGAATCCATTGTGAAACCCAAACCAGCAGAACCGTTCAGTCCAGATCCCAGCCGGGTTCTCCTGCCGGCTCCAGAACCTCAGCCCTTCTGGGCCGCTTGCAGCCGTGTGTGGTTCTGACCCGACTGAGCGCCAAGCAGTGCTGCTCTTTCGATATCAGCGACCCGGAGGACCGGCCCGGTCAGTCCCGCCGGCCCGGTCAGTCCCGCCGGCCCGGTCCAGCCCGCCGGGCCAGCAGAGACCCGGACTACCGGCCTCACGTCAACAGGAAGAGATTCCTGTCAGAGGTCCGGAGGGTCCGGTTCCCTCTGAGGACGGGAAGTAGAGTCCAAACGGAACCGGGCCGGTCCTGGTTCTAGACTCTGAATGCAGTAATGAACCTACTTTGATGTTCTGACCTCACAGCAGTGGGTCCAATCAGTACCGGTTCTGATCTGGATCCGGTATCAGAGTCCCATTTGACCCAGTTCCAGCACCCAATTGGGTTTACTGGAAAGAAAAACACATGCCGCACTTTTAAGATTGTAAACACTGAACTTCCTCTGCTTGGTGATGGTCCAGAACCCGGTAGAACCCGCCTCAGCCAGAAGGGTTCAATCGGGTTAGGTTAGAAGAAGAAGCAGACATCGTCTCTGGTGTCAGAACCAGAACCTGGGTTGGGAAAGTATTCACTTCCTGTTCTGCCAACCAGACGAACGGTGGCTTCATCGTTGCTATGGTGATGGCACCTCCAGAAGCTGCTGTTGGGTCAGGGATGATTTACTGTGGTTCTTGTGGTCCTGGTCCTGGTTCCAGTCCAGCCTGATTAGCAGTGTTCTGTGGTGTCAGTGTGTTTGTGTCGTATCATATTTGTTCCCCTGAAACAGAGGTCAGAGTCCGGTTGGTTCCTGCGGGGAACCGGAGAACGGGCCAGGTATCGACCCGGCTGCTGTGGGTTGACCCGAGGTTCTGTTTGCGCCGTGAGGTCGACGGCCCGCAGAGAGCAAACTGTTGCGTCATTTCATCGGAACAGAACCGGGTCGGGCAGCGGGTCGAGATTAACCCCCGACGGGCCGGAGAGGCTAGTTAGCCCCATTAGCTTCTGATCCGTCTTCCCACAGCATGGCACTGCCACCACCTTGCTTCACTGTATAGATGCAGTATTCAGGTTGTTACTTTCCCCCACTAGGGGTGGAAAGTTCTGTTTGGACCGGATCAGAACTTGCAGGTTCTGAAGCTGATTCTGATAGACTTCAATCGATTGCAGCTTGTTGCTCTGATGCTGATCTCTGTTTGCCTCCGCGTGACGAACGCAGCCGCCCCCCCAGCACCAGTATACCCACCACTATGCCCTCCCAGTAATTGCTGCAGCCGGTCTGGTTCTGGTTACTGATGGAGGGGAACGGGGGGCGTTCCCGCTCGGCCCCCGGCCTCGGCCAATGGGAGCTCTGCGTCTGTGGAGGTTTTGCTGCTCAGCATCTATAAAAGCAGCTTTGATCTGCTGGATGAAATCCTGAGCGGTTCCCCAGCAGCTGGACGTTAGTGGTTCTGGTTCTAGTGGTTCTGGTTCTAGTGGTTCTGGTTCCAGTGGTCCTGTTGGATAAAATCCTGAGCGGTTCTCCAGCAGCGTTCAGCAGGTAAAATGATTTTGTTACATTATTGTAGTGAAGTGGTGACGGTGAATGAATGAGGATCTGCTGCAGTTAATGATGGACGAGGAGCTAATTTATGAGCTTCCATGTAAATTAATTTTATTTAATGAAAATGTAATTTACTGACTCAAATGTCATCATTTGTTTATTTGCTAGTAAATGTTGCAGCAGAAAGTTTTGATGAGCTGCTGCTGGACTGGATGCCAGTTACTCTAGTAATTACTAATTACTTGAACAGTGGCTCCAGGATGGCCCGTTACCACGGCAACCCGAATGTTTCAGGATTTAAAGAAATTATCTGCTGATGATACTTTAGTAGAAACATCTAGAGCAACATGTCACAGAAGAGGCCCTCAGTTAAATCAGCAAAATAAAAATCCTAATAATGATGATCATTTTTATAATCCTTTACAACAAGCAGTCAGTTGACCAACGTGCAATAAGAATAAAAAAATGCTGCACCCTGAGCATTCAACCATGTTGAACATTTCTGTTTCAAATCTTAACCTGAAGAGGCCCAGGTCAGAGGTCAGAGGTCAGTCTTATTTCAGAGTCTCGGTCGACTCAGTGCTTAACACTCAGCGATCGACACCAACAGTTCAAATATTTCATAAATCATTCTGCAGCGATAAAGACAGTTCAGCAAAGTCTAACAAAGTTTAACGATGTTTAGCAAAGCCATGGTTTGATCAGAGGAAACTCGGTAAAAACCAGAGTTGCTTCCTGCCAGACCTCCAGGCAGGAAGATATGAAGCCTTTTAAAGTTCGCTGTGATTTTAAAACATTACAACATTTGGCTTAAATAAGCAAAATAAAATGATGGCAGATGTTTAAATTAACAAAATTTTTGAAAGAAATTCAAATGAATTCAAACTAAAAACTGTATTTGTGTTCCCATCCTGCCTAACAAGACTGGAGGAATTACTGGTTGGACTAGTTTAGTCTCTTAAAATTATAAGTTATTCAGATCTAAGAATGTACTAAAACAAGAAATAAATAGAAATGTGAAAGAAGGTTTGATCATTAATGATGTGATAGATTACTCGGAAATTAAGGTTTTATTTATTATTTAGTTAATTGAGATTAATTAACACAGTGATCCCTCGCTGTAACGCGATTCACCTTTCGCCGTCTCGCTGCTTCGCGGATTTTTTTGTGCCGTTTTTTTCACAGTGCATTGTGTTCTGCGTCCTGATTGGCTAAACAGTCTCCGAGCTCCTTCTCTACCTGTGTGCCAATAATGTTACGGTATTTAAATAGAAGTAATACAGATTGGCCATTCAGGAGATGAGCTGAAAACTTTGAATGCCTGCTGGAAAAAACTGGCCAGAATCAGCACAAAACCTGACCGGAGGCTCGGTTAACAAGATCCATCGCTCTGCCGTAGATCCAGCTGTGAGTCTCGCGGGGCAGGTTGGAGGAGACGCTTTAATGACATGACTCCGGATCACATTAAGGCCCGATTGATGAACATCCGCTGATCTGAAAACAGGTTTTGTTCTTTGGTTTCAATGTAGAGTATTTATTTATGCTGTGTCATAACTGTAAAAACTAAAGGTAACTACTTCGCAGATTTCACTGATCGCGGGTTATTTTCGGAACGCAACACCTAGGAAAAACGAGGGATCACTGTAAATGAAATGCATCAGTTTTACTTCATAAATGTTTTATTGCTGCTTGTTTACGTTTATCACACATAATAAATAACATTAGACCACCTACTTTTATGTGTTAAATATTAAAGTCATTCAGTGATTTTTAGAGTTGAAGAAAAATCTAATATGAGAAATTTGACCTATTTTTTATTCTTTGACTTAAAATTAAAAATGATAAATGAAAGTATTTAGTGGATTATTTTTCTGCTTCTGGATTGTTTTTGTTCCAGTTGATCAGATGATCTCCAGGTTGTTAACACGCCAGCTGGTCTGGCTGCTGCTTCTTGTCCTGCAGGATGGACACCAAGGCCTACGTGGTTCAGATGAAGAGCAAGCCCCTGACCTTGAGCGGGAAGGTCGGCGGCCTGTTTCCGGCAAAGCCGCACAGCCGCAGGCAGCGCTGGGAGGTGAAGCCGTCAGAAATGTCCCGCAACACGTTGAACCCGATCCGGGCCATTGTGGACGGGATGAAGCTGATCCCCAACCCGGCCAAGCCCATGATCTCTCTGTCCATTGGTGGGTCTCGTGTGCTGTAGAATGGTTGCTACGGATACGTTACATAATAAACATGAGCTTGTACTTTCCATTTTAAATTAGTCATATTTATAAAAGAAGACTTTCCCTATGACATTAAAATTAACATTTAAGCCCCAAAGTCCTGATTTTCATAATTAAGACTCAGATCTAAGAGTCTTCTCTGACTAATAATTCAGACTTTAAAAATGATAAATTAGACTTTCCTTTGAAGAAGCAGAAGTTAAATTCATTAAAATGTGAAACATGTCTCCAGTAAACACTTTGTGTTTGCCATTAATAACGGGTTTCTCATCGTTTGATGTCTGAATGTTTAATGTTGGATGTTGTTGGAAGTTAATGTCAGTTGTCTGGCAGGTGACCCCACCGTGTTTGGGAACCTGCCGACGGACGCCGCCGTCCTCCAGGCCATGAAGGATGCCATCGACTCTCAGAGATTCAACGGCTACGCTCCATCTGTGGGTGAGTCTTTGGAGACCTGAAGGTCCCGACGCCGCAGCGCTGCATCTCTGCAAAGCTGCATCCCTCATCTCTGCATCTCTGCAGGCTACCTGAGGAGCCGGCAGGCCGTGGCAAACTTCTACAGCCGACCTGAAGCTCCACTGGAGGCAGAGGTACTCTCTCTTGCCCGTTAGCTTAGCTTGTCTCCGTTGCCCGTTAGCTTAGCTTGTCTCCATTGCAGGACATCATCCTGACCAGCGGCTGCAGTCAGGCCATTGAGCTGTCCATCAGCGTCCTCTGTAACCCAGGAGACAACATCCTGGTCCCTCGGCCCGGCTTCTCCTTGTATAAGACGCTGGCCGTCTCCATGGGCGTCGAGGTCAAACTCTACGATCTTTTGGTGAGAAAAGCTGCTTCCTGTGACCAGTTCCCCTCAGACCAGATGGTTTCGGGTTGAGGGGAGGAAGTGCATCTCTAACCTGAACTGTCAGTTTCACAGTTTACTTTCTGTCATTTGTTTGAACTGTACATTACATTAAACTGAATTATAGTATATCAACAGTAACTTGCTGTTACGCAAGAATACAGTTATTTTATGGATTAATTTTAACAGCATCTTACTGTATATGGGACTGCAGTAGTCTATTGGTTTTATTGTAATTTTATGGAATGTGCATATCGGTTTTCTGAACTTGAAGCAGGAGAAACAAATCGTGCCTTAAAACTGAATCCTGACCCAGAGACCCCGTCTGCATTTTCAGCCTGAGAAGTCGTGGGAGATCGACCTGCAACACCTGGAGAGCCTGGTGGACGAGAGGACTTCCTGTCTGATCGTCACCAACCCGTCCAACCCTTGCGGCTCCGTGTTCAGCCAGGAGCACCTGCAGAACATCCTGACAGGTGAGCTGAGCCTCTCTGACAGGTTTAACGGTTCCATCAGTGTCTCACCTCGATGCCTCTGTCTTCCAGTTGCCTCCAAGCTCTGTGTTCCCATTCTGGCGGATGAGATCTACAGCGACATGGTGAGTAGCAGCAGGTCAGTCAGGTCAGGTCGGGTCGGTCATGTTAGTCGGGTCGGTCATGTTAGTCGGGTCGGTCATGTTAGTCGGGTCGGTCAGGTCAGGTGGGTCGGGTGGGTCATGGTAGTGG
>NW_015116303.1:0-14383 GCF_001443285.1 Poecilia latipinna
CTGTAGCGGATGTCCCACCCCGTGAGAGTAGGACGACGCACTGTGGAGGGCGTCCCTTTTGGATTTCTGAAAGGTGGCAACCCTATCTGAGGCCTTTTACACATCTTTAGCAAGGGGATCAGTGAACATGGAGGATAGCATAATGGACTTAAAAATATGAACATGAGTACGACATTGTTAACGTCATGAAACCGTGTTCTTAAACCATTTTGATCAATCTGAAATGATGCTTTAACTTTTAACGTGTTTAATTTTACAAATTTTTCTTTTGTTTTCAGATGTGCCATATTCTCCTCTCAAAACCCAAAACATCCCATTGTTATTTTCTCAAAGCAAAGCAGAAATCCCTGGAGTTAAAGAAGCCAACAGTGCTGAAACAAAACAAGGTCTGATTCACCAGACACTGGACACGCTTAGAGATTTTTTCAGTTTAGCAAAATAATCCCACTACTGGCAGAATATTCAGGTGGAAACTGGGGAGGCACAAATAACAGATGCAGAATCTGGTGGCAAATATTAAAGCAGTTAAACACAGCACAATGTTTTGTAAATCATGATCCGAGTCTTTCAGAAGAGTGGATCACCTCATTGTTTACCTAATGAAAAAAACGTATAAATATAGTTACTAAATAAAAACCACAATTTGCATTCTAGCTAGTGTGTCTTATGCTTGTTCTACAGTGTCAAAGTTTTTTATGCATCAATGTATGAACAAAACCAATAAATCATGTTGATTTGCACATTCCAGCAACAAGGCAGTTCAAAGAGCTTTACGTCATAAAAACACAAGAATAAAAAGTCATATATACATCATAGAATCACTAATGAGAAGCAGTAAATAAAAACAGAATCATGTGAAGAGTCATTAATCTGGCTGTTTATAATCCAGTAACAGATCCTGTGTATTCTGTTGGGTAGAAGAAAAAGAAAATTGTTATTGCTTCATCTAAGAAACCAATAAACTAAGTCAACTTCATTTTATTCACTATAACTCTGTAATGTTTCTGTTCTCACTGTATGGACGTCTTTTTCTCTGTTTCAGCAACCTTTGCAATTCAAATCAGTGTAGAACATAATAACAGAACGGGCAGAAATGAGGTGGTTTCTTCAGCGACCGTAAACCCAGACAGAATTCACGAGAGAGGGTTAAAGGTATACGATGATGGACGCACGTCTGTGTACGTGGTGCCGCTGATGGAGGACACAGTCCCTGATGGCGCGCTGGGAGAGATGTCCAGCACTGAAGTGGAAGAGCTTCTGCATCAGGTCACAGACCAAACAGTGCCTTCTGAGGTTCAGTCCCATCATCCGGTGTTCTCTGTGCCATACACAGGAAACAGCAGGCCAGCAACACCAAGGGCACCAAGTCAAATGCATAAAGAAAAATCAGCCTTTATTCAAGACCTACAAGAGCAGTTACCTCCACCTAAACCTCACCAGCACTTCACTTCAGGTGCCTTTCAGCCTGATGAGGAAGCAAAGCGGCACTGTTGTAACACTGCAGGACAATTCAAAAATAACATGAATCTAACAGGAAGGTCAGACCCTGGTGCTACAACCTCATCAGGATTACCCCGCAGCCAGGCAGACACCACCACTGCAGAGCCGGGTGGTCCGCTGCCACTTACTGTGAGTTCTGACGTAATGCCTGCAACCCAGCCGATTCACTGGGGGTTAAATCGACTTCTACCCAAAGTCATCAGAGACTCAACCACAGCTGATGAGACACGGAGTGACTTCCACATCCACCCAGCCACAGAAAACACTGTGAAGCTCTTCAACACACTGCCAGAGGAGGAAGAGGAGGAACCAGTCACAATGATTTTCATCGGCTATGAAAATGCTCCAGATGAAGAGGAGGAAGACATTCAAGCTGAGCTAGTGACCATAGGTGACAGTGATGGTGAAGAGGATTACAATGATCACCACAAGTGTCTTGGTAATTTGCACTACAGAGAAGAACTTCTGTCCTACCACCCAGAAGGATGCATCAGTAAAATCTTCCAACCCAAAGTGGGGCTAGCCAGGGCTGCTGGAGGAGGACAGCCAGCTGGAGACAGCTACACACACTGCAGGGATCTGGAGCTCCACAAGCCAACATTCATCCACATGCCAGGGAAAGGCAGCCACTCCACACAGGGCCAGGGCGAGGCGCAGCCTGCAGACTCAGGCTGCATCAGACCGCAGCAGCTCTGCTCAACAACAAGATGAGACAGAGTTCTGCTAGGCTTCTTTTTCTTTTATTGGAATTGTTTAATTATAGATGCAAACTGTGTTGGATATTTTAAGATTATGTAATGACAGGTATTTGCCAGGAGGTGGCAATAACAGAACGTGTCAACTGGAGTCATTTTTAACCAGCTGGTGCTTACCTGGTCTAAGTGTATTTATAGTAGGCCACTGCTTATTAATAAGATGCTGTTTAACTAATGTTCAGATTCTACTATTGGTTCTTTCTGGTTCTGGGTCACAGTGATAAGTGGTTTTTCGTGTTTTAAATAAAAATGTTGGATGGTGAAGCCGACATGACAAACTCAGGATTTCCCTTAAATCCAGTAGAAGATGTTCAGCATTCTGCAGAGGGTCAGTGAATACAGAAGCTCCTGATTCTAACTGATGTCAAAATCTGTAGTGGTAAAAATTTTGTCAGAAATAACCTCTATATCAACATCAATAAAGTTGCTTTCCTGCAGGATAAAAACATGTTGGTGGTATTGTTTTAGCATTTTGTTTCTAATCCAACCCACGTAGGAAGAAGAAAAACATTCTACTGATTCTAAAGTTCATTTGCTTGTTTGTTCACGCTTCATCGCTTCATCCCTTGATACAGAAGAATTTACTCTGAAACAGCTCCATCACTAGGCAGATGGAAGTACTGAGAGTTTGATGTTTCATTTTATGACAAAATTATTTAATTTCTTTACTATTAGGATGGGAAAATGGTAGAAAATGATCACACCTCCTCCGCTGTGGCTCATGCCTGATTAAATACGTCCAGTTAATACAAGGACTTTCAGGCTGAACTGACTAATTCCCTGTGGCTGATATTTAAACCTTTGTTGAGGAAGATAGATAAGACAATATCAGATCAGCTTGAAAATAAAGTGAAGATCTTAAAGGCAAATGAGTTGGGAAGTGATGGAAAATTACAGGATGTTCGTGCAATTTGTCACAAATGTACTTAAATTGCTAATTAATTTAAGTACATTTGTGACAAATTGCACGAACATCCTGTAATTTTCCATCACTTCCCAACTCATTTGCAGAGAAGTGTGAGCAGGTGATTTAACTGAGTGAGCTATGGCATTGAGTACAAGGTTAGCTCTCCTCCTCTTCAGTGTGTGTTTATCAGAGAAAGCCCCAGTATTGGCTGCCTCCTGTGCATTGCCTCCCCTTCAGTAGCCATCCAATCAGAGGCAGCAGCTTCCAGTCAGAGCTGTCAGTGCACAGCAGCACTTAGAAACAGAGCAGATCCTTTTGCATTAGCCCACCACTTTGGCTCAGGTAGGTTCATTAAAACAAACACACACAAACACTGTCATTCAGAACTTGAGCAGAATTTTTTTGGTAGTACCTCAGTGTATTCAGCATTGTCGGCTTCAGCTGCTAAAACGAGAATCACGTCATGTGTTTTGAGTGGATGTGCACGGAGGGATGCAGCAAACCTCAGAGCAGAGCAGAGTCCTAGACTGAGACTAGGCTGTGTGTCGAATATGTGCAGTGTCAGTGTGTCTCCATGGATCATTACTGTCTATCACACTTCTCATATGGGGTAAGTTGTTGCTGATAAAAAAATAAAAAAAACTTGCTAAGGGTAATCAGCTGATAAAGCAATCAATACTAAAGGCTCAAATTGTCCGATCATTAGATGCCCGCCGTGGTTACATAGATATTCTCCACACATTAATTATGAATGCTTTATGCTATTCATCCAGATTTCATATTCTGCCTTTAGACGGCATTTCTCTGATGTATTTGTGTGTGTGTGTTTTAGGGCAGATTTTGATTTTAAAATGTTTCATCAGTTCAATGATCATTTTGTTGCTGTCCAGTGTTCTGAAAGTCTATTCCACTGATTAACAACCAGACATTCAGCCTTTTATATCACTGCCCACATTACATAGTGCATCCTAGTGCAGACAATTAGTTCAGAGTCATAATGAAAAGAGGGTTTTTTATTTTTCTAACTGTAGAACTTTAAAAAAAAAAACTTGCCTCCATACTGTTTTTATTCATGCTTTTTGCTGCCATTAGGTGCACGTTTGTGTATTGTGGCAGTGCAATCAGTACTTATAATACAGGAGCACAAACATTCAGCAGCTCCACGTGATCTTGATCTGTTGGAGCGTTCCACTCTGAGATGAAGGAACAGACAGGAGCAGAGTCAGAGCATGCCTCTGCTTTCTGTGCAGGTGTGGCTGTGTGTGTGTGCGTGTGTGTGTGTGTGCGTGTGTGTGTAAGTTTGTGTGCGTGTGGGTGGTGAGTGTAGTCATTATAATGACAGAGTTATTGTGATTTTGCACTTGTGGTGTCTTTGAAGACAAAACAAGTTCTGGCAGCCCCCACAGTGAGCAACATGATTTAAAAAAATAACGCTTATTTATGCTGGGGAATACTTTATGTATAATTTCAGTGCTTTGATCAAATGGGTTGGGAGAAGCATGATATTGCTGTTGTTTGGATGCTTTTCTAACACACAGTCAAAGTGTTCCATATTTTTCATAAACATCTTTATGGAAAATAAACAGACTCAATAAGAAAACTATTAAGCTGCTGGAAAAGTATGGAAAAATTTGTCATCAATGATAAAGTTGACAGTATCAGGAACTGATTGAAGAATAAATAGAAACAAACTTTACAGTTTGTTTTTGTAGTGCATTGGTTCCATGAGCTGACATTGCTATATAAATAATTTTGGAAAATAATTAAAATAAAAGAAATTCAGTTTGATTCATCTTATTTAATTGGACTCAATTGGATGATTGAGTCCAATTCAGGACTCAATCATCTTGTTACCAGAAAAAGTCAGTTCAGTCCAATTATACACACAGTTATCAATGCAGTCAGTCAAATTCAGTTTATTATTCACAGTGTTTAAAAAGTTTCAATCTATGGAAACCCAACAGACTGCATGGAGTCATTTACTTGCAGCATTCACTCATCCTGGACAGGCATGTGGTGACAGTGGAAAGGAAAAACTTCCAAAAGAACCAGAACCTGGCTCAGTGTGAATGGTTGTCTGCCAACATCCACTGGGGCTTTGAAAAGACAAGTTGTATCAAGGAGTATTGCTGCAACCAAAAGGAAAATTCAACTGCCTAAAGACTGTTTGACCGTAGAGCCCCATAGTGAGACGGTTTCAGGCAAAACAATGCCAAACCAAAAGAATTGCACAGAATCATAAAGATAGAATCATAAGTAATATATTTAGACAGTTTATCACCAGAAAAAGTTGATTTGGAGTGAGTTTCACTTTAGGTTGTTGCTCTCTAATGACTGCTAATCACATGAGCCACAGAAGGGCGTCATTTCTCCTTAGCCTCATCTTAAAACTTTCATGCATAGAGGTCACTGCATTCGACAGCTACAATATCTAAAAACCATTTTCTTGTGTTTCTTGTGGATTTTTATGTTATAAATGCACACAGACTACTGAAGTGAACTCTAGTGCATCATACTATACACTGCATTTTCTTGCATTTCTGCAATAGCAAGAAAATGTTTGTTAAATCCAAAATGGCAGAAAAATTAAAAAGCAATATCCAGTTCCTCCTTCTATTGTAGAATCGCTTGCAGGTAAAAAAAAAAAAAATGAAGAAACCCCTCAAGACTGCTACTACTGATGTATTTTCCAAATAACAAATTTGTATTTAGAAAAAAATTACAACCGATCACCTAGAAAAAAAATCCAAGATTTTTTTTCTTTTTACAATAATTTTTCCCAACTTTTATGCCTTGAGAAAATCAAAAACATTTGGAAAAAACAATCTTGACATAAAGGATCATAATTCATGCATGAAGGCTTGATAACATTTCTGTAAAATACATGTGTGTGTATTTGTTGTATTAAATTTTGGTTCAGAGTTTTCTCCTCCCAGTGCAACATTATGTTCCAGGATATTGTTACTATGTGGACGATCTCTCACAGAGATTAAGTTCTTTCAGCATATTGATTTACTAAATTTGCCTTTACCTCTTTTATGAAGACATCTTGAAAACGGAACATTTTGCTAAATAGGTTAATAACAAAAAACTTTTACAGTTCATAAAATTTGATATTTATGTTGTGGGGTTTTTCTTCCAACAGTCAAAAGTACCTTTCCTTGATGAGGAGTGTTTGGGACAGCTAATGGTTCAAACCATCTTAGATGACACCACATCACTTGTTTGTTGCAATATGATGAACCCAGTTCAGATAACGGAAATAAAACATGTCTTGTTTTGGCTGCTTCCTTAGATCCTGCCACTGTCTATAAAAAAACTGAGAAAAAATGTACTTTGTTTAGTCAGACTCCTGGAATACATTTTTCAAACTGTAATATATATTCTCTATATTTCCAACAAGAAATATAGAGAAATATATGTAGTAATATACATTAATTTTGAATTCATGCACATTTCTTTATGCACATTCTTGTGTCCATTTCATGCATAAGTTGTATTAGCTTCAGTTTATCTATTCAGCAATCCAGTCTTCCCCAGCAATAATCCTACCCCACACTGGCGAGGGTCATTAGCTCCAGGTTGTCCTCAGGTGAGGTGGTGTTGCTTCCTAGTTGTCTGGTGGTGTGTCTGACGTACGACCATACCTGCCTTCTGCCCAGGAACAGCTGGGATAGGCTCCAGCCCTCCCATGACCCTCAACAGGATTAAACAGAGGAGGAAGAAATGGGTGAATACTGACAACCTCATGTTAACCATTATGCAGCAGAACAAAATATTAAAGTTATTACTTTCTTCAGATTTTTCCTGAGTTATATCTGATCCTCTGTCTTTTTAGACTTCCTGTTGTCGCTCTGCTGCACTGAGTAGTTGCTCTACATCCTCATTTAATTAGCTGGACAGGCTGAAAGTGGATGTTCGTAGTTATACATTGAATAGTTGCATCAGCTTGAATTTATCTGTTGTGTTTTATGCTGATTTCCATTATTCCCCCTGGCATTTCAGTGCAGCCCTGCTTCCCATCACATTTAGCAGTCTGCTGATGAGGTGTTGAGGGGGAGGAGGTGACAGCTGAGCATTGCAGTGAGTGTCAGGCCTGCTGATGGTTACCAAGACACTCAGTCTGTTGCAGGCACGTGTCCCTGAAGGAGCTTGTGAGAATGTATCATTGTACTCATTTTATGTTAACTCACCAAGATCTTAGCAACTGATGACATGTGATAAGGACCAACAATCTGTCCTGTGAGGAGCCAGCATCTATAGGTTCATGTTTAGAGACACACACGGGAAGTGGTTGTATCTAAGTGTGTAGTATATTTTTGGTTTTAGTCAAAGTTTATGCAGGAAATAAATGGAGCTCTTAAACTCATAATTAATAATGATACTGTCATTGTTAAATCTGCATTGTGACATTCAGGAGTTGTGAGAGTGTCAGCCTTGAGATAACGGCACATTATGTTCATAAAATAAGAAATGACTCTGAACACACCCTGCTGGAACAGTTGTGTCTTTGCTGCAAACTGATTTAGATTCAAGCACCCATTGGTGGCTTTCAAGAAACATTGCATGAGATATAACACTGTTTAGAATGCATTATGATAATGAACATTTTCTCTTTATTTTAATGTTATTTTCCTGTAACATTAAAACCTGTTTTAAAGTTACAAAATTAATGAATAGGCCTGAGGAAGGAAGGCCTATTCATTAACCAAAAGGATTGCACAGAATCATAAAGATATAATCTTTATGATTCTATCATGAAGGAAGGAAGGAAGGAAGGAAGGAAGGGCTTGAACAGGTCATGTGAAGTGAATCCCCACGGCTGTTTACAATTGAGTAGGACCACTGACAAATCTACCTCAAGTCAATTTATTTATGACTTGTTTACATATAGTCACATTCAGGGCAGAGAAATGAATCAGTGACATTTGACACAGGATCTAGTAAAGCAAGTGTGTGTTTGTGTGAAAAATGTGGAGGGATGAGAACAGCTTGTCATCTTGCAGGGACAATTTCTTATCTCGGAGTGTGTGTGGGAGGCTGACCCAGTCCAGCACCCTTGCATAAGAACACACATCAAACCATCTAATTTAGCTGCATTTCCTGAACTTCCTCTCTTTTTACACAGAACTGAAAGGAAAGCATTCAGAAAGCATAGCAACAGCAAGCACAACCTCCTGCTGCCAAGCCCTGAACACAACACACACATTAATGAACTCACCACAGAGGGAACTAAAGGAAAGTTAGACTGGAATTCAGATTGTCACAATGGTATGACACCATCCAGCACTGTTCCTGTGGCGGTGCTGTTGCTGCCTGACAGTTTGCCCTTGCTGAAAAATACTAATCCACTAAGGACATAATAATAAGGAATTTGCCTCCTTAATTCTGTAAACTTGATCTGCTGTTTGTTTCTTATTTACAGACAAAAAATAAACATCTCATTTCACTTTTTAAGTAACCAAAAATTACATTAAATGCAACAAGACATATGAGGTACGGACAGAAGAAAAAAATCTGAGCGTTGCATTTGCAGTTAAAGGGACACAAAGTTCATGATTTTACTGTTCTCCTTTCTGTTCTTTGTTTTTACACAGAAAGCTACCTCTGTGGATAAAGAGGCAGATGAAGAAGTACTGAAAGAGCCTTGCAGCACAACTGAGAATCACAACTTCATTTCTGTCACCATGGAAACAGCCGAACAATCAAAGCTGGTGATGGACTGTGAAATGGAGGGTGCTGTGTCTGATTCACCTGTGCATGAAATGGATTGCAGCGCTAGTGATGAGCTAACTGGGTTAACAACAGATTTATCAGACTCTCAGGAAGCAATAGTTAGCTCATCATTAACTTATGTTCCTAGCAGTACAAGCCTGGCTGACAACAGTAACTGCTCTGAAAGCAGTCTTTGCACCCTCATGCCCTGTCAAGAGGAAAAAGACACATTAAAATTAGTGCAAGGGCATGAAGAGCTCAATAGGAATGAGTCAATCAACTCATTTCTGTCTGATACCCTTTCCAGTGCTGACAGTGTTTGTGAGAACGAGGCCTGCTGTAGGAGGCAAGACACACAAGATCATGATCAGGGTCATGAGTCAGAGCAGTGTGTTAAGCCTGAAATGGTGCCAAAATCAGAACAGTATCCAGAGCCAGAGGAAGATGATGGTCTGGTGAACATGTCAAAGCAAGAAACTGACCAAGAAACTAAAGACAATTTTGAAATGCCAGATTATCCTGAGCACGAACAAGACCTTCAATCTGAACAAGGCAATGAGCTTGAGCAATACTCTATACTTGACAATGACCCCCAGCTGGATTTATACGGTGAACTTGACCCTGAGGCAGGAGATATCATCAATTTAGATGATGAGCCCTATCAAAGTCTAGCAGAATATCCAGATGAAGGCCCAGAGCCAGATGAAATCCTATTTGAACCACCTTTTCACGAAGAGTCTCCATTAGAGCAGTGTATAAGAGAAGAGGTGATGTCAGATGTGTCAAATGAGTCCTACCATAACCCCGAAGACATAGATGAATGTTTGAGAGTTGAGATTGCAGCAGCTTCTTCTGACAGTGATACAGATGAAAAATGGAGAGCAATTTTCTCTTCTTCCATAAATAAAGAAGATGATGACTCATATTTGGATAGTCTTCAGCTGAGTGCCCAGGAGCTCTTTGTTCAGAAAGTTGAGGAGACAGACTATAATGATCAGGAGAGTAGCAACTTTGAAGAGGTTAGCTTTGAGGTCCCAAAAGTACCAGACGTTTTGGAACAACCTGAGGTAGTGCCTTCCTCTCCAATGCCCCCTCAAGAAGTTAAGTACAGCCCTTTCAGCCTTCAAGGTTTGTCAAAAATATCTGAAGATGAAAGTGAAAGCTACAGAGATGCTAATCATGACCACTCCAAACTCCAAGAGAACACCAGTGTGGAAACAATCAAGAAGCTACCCAAAGACTTCTGTGTAATTCAGGAGACAAAGAGTGAAAATGTCAGTACAGAACACGTAGACTTCCAGCTAGCTCGCAAGCAATGGAGAGAAATGGAGGCGCAAATGAAAAATAAGACTGTCTTACCTGTAACAAAGCAGTCACACCTCCAAAGCAGTCACAGCTTCATGTATACACCAGTCCGCAATATTGAAAGAACTCCCAAGAAAGCGCGGGATCTGGAGAGTTTAAACCTGGTCACAGATTATTCTCACACCCAATTCAGCCCTTGTTCAGAAGACTCTGGCCTGGATGATTCCAGTTACAGGTCCCCCTATGATGATGCTGAAACACCGATTGAAAGGGAGATTCGTATTTCAATGGAGAGGGAGGAAAACTTGAAAAGAGAGAGGGGACTGGCCAGGATGGGAAAATCAACAGATTGTGCTCCATCACGAAGTATCCCTCGATCCACAAGCACTCCTCTGACTCCATCATTTATTATAACGTCCTCACCAACAAAAGAACCGGTAAAGCATGAAGTGTCTGCCAACAATGTTATAATTGTAGACCCAAGAAATGATTTCACATTCAGCTCCAAAAGTGGCAACGACAACACAACTTCTGGGCCTGTAGAATGGTGCTCTGAGGAAAACAGTTCCAATCTAATCATCCTTGAAACATCTAATTTGATCATTCGAAGTGCCTCTGAGTTCTCCCTTAATAAAACCTGTGAAGAGCCCCAGGAAAAAATGTTCCTCAATAACCCCTTCTTCAAACTGCGGTCAAGAAGCACAATCTCTCTGGTAGATGAAGAGATAAGGATGGTGAAGCAGAGGGAGGAAGAGCTCAGAAAGGAAAGGGCAACACTGTATGGTAAAGACATGTTCAGCACAGAAACTGGCCTGTCAAATCGCATGGACACTTTGACATTTGATACCTCAGGTATAATAGTAAAATACTCAATACATTACATCACTCGCAACATTTTATGTTTATTCATAATTCATGTGTGCAATCTCATTAATAGGTATTGTACCAGTTAAATGCAAGTCCTCTCCATCATCGCCAATGAAAACAACCCACAGGATGGATCGCTCTGCCTTATCCTGTGATCACAGGGTGAGTTCAGTCTCCTAGGAAGAAAACCGTCCTTCTCCTCTCTCTTTTAGCTACACTGATTCTGATTCTACTCAGATTCAATCTCTGTCATTTCTGTTTGCTAGATGTAAGATGAGATGCACATTAATCCAAAGTTAGGGCTATTCTCCTTAATGCTTGTGTGATCAAAGTGATCAGAAGAAAAACCTCTAAAAAAGACTCACGCCAGATGCATGAAAGTTGGTTTAATTTGTTTAACTGGTAAAAAAAAAATAACATGACAACACCTTCCTATTTGAAAGTTTTCAGTTTATTATATTCATGCTTCATTTATTTTTTGAAACACGTAGATTGGTGATATTGAAGCAGTGAAAAACTATAGGAAGAACCTGTGCATCATATCTGACATACTTGAAACACATGAAAAAACATGGTGAGGAAAAACTTATCATAAGCCTGTCTCAGCAGATTGTAACCCAAACAAGATACTATGGTGTGAGGAAGGCATGATGACTGGAAGAATGGATGTCGCCCAACCTTCATCTAAAGTGATGCAGTATTCTGTGATCAAGGGAAAATAATGTACTCAATGCAGAGTCAAATATCAGCCTAGTTATTTTCTTAATAAAATGACTAAAATCCTGTGACTGTCTAAGAGTGCTGACCCTGAATGCTCTCAAAAAACAACAGTAGCTGAGATCAATGCAAATACTGCATGAGGAGATCAACATCAGTGGTGGTGCATCACATAAACCTTCTAACAGCAGAGGACCAGTCATCCAAACGTTTCAGTCATGGGAAAAAAACAAAACACACACCTGACCGTGGTGCATTTGAGCAGACAGCTCATGCTGATTTCCATGTGTGGAATGGCTGGAAGTCAAATAAGTTGAGAGAAGAGAGCAGACAGATGATAGTAATAACGGTGTAATAACAGAAGGAAATCTTTACCTGCCTTTCAGTTTCCTGAGGCCTACACCGGAGGAAGACGGAAGAGTGCCATGGCTCTGCGCTGGGAGGCAGGCGAGTTTACAAAAAACAACTAAAGTGGAACAAGTTGCCATTTTGCCATTGGAGGTGCAACGGTTGATGTTTTTATTCAAGTTAGATGCATTTATTATCGTTATTTGTTTAATGTTGTGACATAGCCTAAGCTCTGCTTTTGTGACACTTTGGAAAAATAGTGAGAATGTCAGGACAAGTCCCTTTTTAATTTCAGCATCAATTTTGTGCAGTACATTAAATGAGTTTGTAAAACACAAGGTTTTGGTTAAAGCTTGTACCCTATTTGGTAACACTTTATTTGACGGGGTGTGCATAAGACTGACATGACACTGTCATAAACATGACATAACACCTGTCATGAACATAAAGAAGTCTTTATGAATGTTTATGACTGTTGTAATGAAGTGTCATTTGGTAAATAATGACACTTTTAATGCAAAATTGCTCTAAAAGTTGCATTGAAAGTCCATTAAAAGTGCCAACTTTGCATGATTTTGTAAATTATGATAATTTAATGCAAAGTTGGCATTTTTAATGGACTTTCAATGCAACTTTTAGAGCAACTTTGCATTAAAAGTGTCATTATTTACCAAATGACACTTCATGACAACTGTCATAAACATTCATAAAGACTTCTTTATGTTCATGACAGGTGTTATGTCATGTTTAAGACAGTGTCATGTCAGTCTTATGTGTACCCCTTCAAATAAAGTGTTACCCATTATTTTAATTTATAATGACAATTCTAGTATTTTCCAGTAACTTCTGAATCAACAGAGGTGGAAAGAGGACTAAAATAATTTATTAAATTACTTGAGCACAAAAATCTAAATATCTCCAACTAATATTCAGTTTATAAAATAAAGGGGTAACAAACAAATTTTAAACATTTTGGGGAGTATAATTTCTTAAACAAGTACAGGCCACAATAAATTATGTTATTTTGTGAAGGTTAAGCACCCACTAGATTCTCTTTAATCAGGAGGGCAACATTTTGATTTGATGATTTGATGAAAAAAATATTTTTTAACCTTTTCATGCATGAATTATGATCCTTTGTGTCAGGATTTTTTAAAATTTCTTTTATTTTCTTAAGGCAGGCATTAAAAAAAGGTAGGAAAAACATTTTGTAAAAATATATATATATATATTATTTTATTTTTTTAGGTGATCAATTGTAATTTTCTCCAAATACAAAGTTCTTTGAAAAATACATCAGTAGTATTGCTCTTTAGAGGTTATCTGATGTCACAATTTGGCTTTTTTGCCTTCAAGAGTCGTCTACAATAGACGGAGGGACAAGGTCGGTTGGCATGCTTTTATGTCTGTCGGCCATATTGGATTTAACAAAAATAATTTCTTGCATTTGCAGCTGATGGCAAGTAGTTGATAATGTATTTAATGATGCATTGGTGTCTACTTTAGTGGTCTGTGTGCATTTATAACATAGAAATCCACAAGAAGCACAAGAAAATGGCTTTTAGAAAGCTGTCCACTGTAGTGACCACTATACATGAAAGGGTTAAAATCAAATGAGAAGAAAGAAAAATAATGGTGATTTTTTTATGGCTATATTTATTGTTTGTCCCAAGTTTTGTCAACACTGTCAGAAGGTTAGAAAAAAATTCAAACAACTCAGGCAACCCGACAGTCACCTACATTCCTGAGGACCTTCTTTTCATCCTCCATGACAGTTAAGAGCAGAAGTGTCAAAAGCTTCAGGAAGTTTCCTATGTTAATTATATTTATGAACTATAAACTGATTAGATTATTGTAATAACCTGCCCCATTTGAACAGAAAAAAATATTTTAAATTATTTCATCCATCCATCCATCCATCCATCCATCCATCCATCCATCTTCTGTACACCCTTGTCCCTTAGTGGGGTCGGGAGGGTTGCTAGTGCCTATCTCCAGGTAACGTTCCAGACAAGAAGCTGGGTACACCCTGGACAGGTCGTCAGTCTGTCGCAGAAATTATTTAATCAATATACAAATATTACTTTCAGACCAAAGCCAGTTAGCAACTGAGATAAAGCATGGTTCCACTTTACAACTTGTTTTATACCAGTATGTTTTTGCCACCACTATTACTCGGGTGACATGCTTCTTAACAGTGGTGACTTGCCTTATACAATTCATTTTAACTAAGCATGAAACTAATAATAATAATAATAATAATAATAAT
>NW_015116303.1:15571-20329 GCF_001443285.1 Poecilia latipinna
ACTCTGTGTGTGGACATTGTGTTGTGAAATAAGTGATCCTTGTGTTTTGTGTGAAGCCTGGAGATGTAGCTGATGTTGTTTTTCTTCTGATTGTGTCTCTCTTTAGGCTAAGGCTGTGGTGTCAGAAGGTTATAAGTCACAAGATGTTTGATCACATCGTCCTGCTTTTCATTTTTCTGAACTGCATCACCATAGCCCTAGAGAGGCCTGATATACATCCTAAGAGCATGGTAGAAAACACACCCAGACATACACATTTGCACAATTAAATGTGAGTAATGTCAAAGGAATGCCACAATCAACCTCAACTTCCCATTAATCTCATAGGACAGAGATGAATTCCACATTGTTCTGTAGTTTTTTAATGACAACATTTGAGTTGTTCATTTTGCAGGGTGAACTCAACCTCAGTGGTTTTATAATAATAATAATAATAATAATAATAATAATAATACGTTTGTGTAATCACAGAGAATAACAATCAAAGCATGTTTCAAAAAATGATAAAAGTTAAAACCAATGATAAGACATAGAATAGGCATGTTTAAAAAGAAAAGTCTTTAAGCCTCTTTTAAAGTGAGCCAGTGATTGTGGAGCTCTTATGGTCCGAGAGAGAGTTCCACAGGCGGGGGCAGCCACGCAGAATGGGCCCAATCTCCCATGGGCCTTCATTTAGTCTGTGAAAGGTGGAGAAAATTACTGCTCTGTGACCGTAATGAACGCGAAGATGAATATGGAACAAGAAGGTCCTTCAGATAGTCTGGTGAAATTCCGTTTAAATATTGATGAGTAATGAGAGCAATCTTATGTTTATATAATTATAATTGCATTGATTACTGTAACACATTTGTTGGGTCTGCCCAACAATCAGTCCTCGAACTGCGGCTGATCCAGAACGCTGCTGCTGATGTTCTCACTAAAACCAGGATGATTGAGCACGTAACACCAGTTCTAAAGTCCTTCACTGGCTCCCTGTAGCTCAGAGAATACACCGTGTTCCAAATTATGATGCAAAATGGATTTAAGTGTCATAAAGATTAAATTTTTTGTTGTGGTATTAACTTTATAGATGATATTGTGTGTCAGGGCTCTTTGAATCACTATAATTAATTTCAGAAAGCTGGTTGATTAGTTTGTCTGGTGAGCTCAATTAAAGGAAATCTACTGAAGAAGGATGTTCCACATTATTAATAAGCCACAGGTTTCAAGCAATATTGGAAAGAGTTAGGATCTCTCTGCTGACGAAAATCATCAGATAGTGTAGTGCCATATGACAAGGTATGAAAACATTAGATATTTAACAAAAACTGAAGCGTTATCGTACTGTGAAGAGAGAGGCTGATTCAGAACAAAGGATTTTGTGTAGATAAAGGCACAATGAGGAAGGTTTCTGTTAGACAAATTCATCAGATTAAGGGAGCAGCTGTTAAAATGCCCCTACAAAGCAGCAAACAGTTATTTGAAGCTGCTGGTGCCTCTTGAACCTCAAGATGGAGGATCTTTCAGAGACCCCGAAGGGGTGAAAATGACCTCAGCAAAGTATATGGACATTCTGACTGATCACTTTCTTTCATGGTTCAAAATGAAGAGCCGTACCTTCAGTAGTAAAATCATATTTATGCATGACAATGCATGCTGCAAGGAATACCACTGTGTCATTCCTTGCAGCATGACACAGGAATGCGGAAAGGAATTCCTGTGTGCCCCTTTTATGGGCATAAAAGGGGAGAAACTCATGGTGACCACACTATGAGAAACTCATGGTGTTTCTCATGAAACACCATAAACTTTATAGGTTCTCGATAAGGTTCTCAACCCTATCGAGAACCTTTGGAGTATCCTCAAGCAGAAGATCTAAGGGTGGGATGTAGTTCATATCAAAACAGCCGTTCTGGGAAGGTATTCTGACATCTTGCAAAGAAATTAAAGCAGAAACTATCCACAATCTCACAAGTTCAATGGATGCAAGAATTGTACAGGTGATATCAAAGAAGGAGTCCTATGTTAACATGTAACTCGATCTCTTAAGATGTGTTACATTGAAATAGCTTTTGATTTTAGTATCTGTGACCACTTAATGCTGCACATTCAAAGAGTGACCGTTTGCAGTTCTTTATCCATCCATCCATCCATCCATCCATCCATCCATCCATCCATTTTCTGCCGCTTATCCGGGGTTGGGTCGCAGGGGCAGCAGCTTCAGAAGGGAGGCCCAGACTTCCCTCTCCCCAGCCACTAGTTCCAGCTCCTCCGGGGGGAACCCCAAGGCATTCCCAGGCCAGCTGAGAGACATTGTCCCTCCAGCATGTCCTGGGTCTTCCCCGGGGCCTCCTCCTGGTGGGACGTGCCCGGAACACCTCACCAGGGAGGCGTCCAGGAGGCATCCTGACCAGATGCCCGAGCCTCAGCTGGCTCCTCTTGACGTGGAGGAGCAGCGGCTCTACTCTGAGTCCCTCCTGGATGACCGGGCCTCTCACCCTATCTCTAAGGGAGAGCCCAGCCACCCTGCAGAGAAAACCCATTTCAGCCGCTTGTATCCGTGATCTCGTTCTTTCGGTCATGACCCAAAGCTCATGACCATAGATGAGGGTAGGGATGTAGATCGACCGGTAAATCGAGAGCTTCGCTTTTTGACTCAGCTCTCTCTTCACCACGACGGACCGGTACAGCGCCCGCTTCACAGCAGACGCTGCCCCGATCCGTCTGTCGATCTCCCGTTCCCTTCTTCCCTCATTCGTGAACAAGATCCCCAGATACTTAAACTCCTCCACTTGAGGCAGGACAACCCCCCTGACCCGGAGAAGGCACTCTACCCTTTCCCGGCTCAAGACCATGGCCTCGGACTTGGAGGCATTGAGCCTCATCCCGGCCGCTTCACACTCGCTGCAGATCACGATCTGATGAAGCCAACAGGACCACATCATCCGCAAAAAGCAGAGATGCGATCCTAAGGCCACCAAAACGGATCCCCTCAACACGTCGGCTGCGTCTAAAAATTCTGTCCATGAAAGTAATGAACAGAATCGGTGACAAAGGGCAGCCTTGGCGGACTCCAACTCTCACCGGAAACGGGCCCGACTTACTGCCGGCAATGCGGACCAGACTCTGACACCGGTCATACAGGAACCTGACAGCCCGTATCAAGGGGCCCGATACTCCATGCTTCCGGAGAACCCCCCACAGGGCCCTATAGGGACACGGTCGAACGCCTTCTCCAAGTCCACAAAACACATGTAGACTGGTTGGACGAACGCCCATGCACCCTCCAGGGCCCTGCTGAGGGTGTAGAGTTGGTCCAGTGTTCCACGACCAGGACAAAAACCACACTGCTCTTCCTGAATCCGAGGTTCGACTATCCAACGGATCCTCCTCTCCAGGACCGCTGATGAAACGATGACAAAATCGATCATCGAACTGCGGCCTAGGGTGTCCTGGTGCCAAGTGCACATATGGACACCCTTATGCCTGAACATGGTGTTCGTAATGGACAATCCGTGACCAGCACAGAAGTCCAACAACAGAACACCACTCGGGTTCAGATCGGGGGGCCGTTCCTCCCAACCACGCCCCTCCAGGTCTCACTGTCATTGCCCACGTGAGCGTTGAAGTCCCTTAGTAGAACAAGGGAGTCCCCAGGAGGAGCACCCTCCAGTACCCCCTCTAAGGACTCCAAGAAGGGTGGGTAATCTGAACTGCTGTTCGGCCCGTAAGCACAGACAACAGTCAGAACCCATCCTCCCACCCGTAGGCGGGGGGAGGCTACCCTCTCGTTCACCGGGGTAAACCCCAACGTACAGGTGCCAAGATGGGGGGCAACAAGTATGCCCACTCCTGCCCGGCGCCTCTCACCGTGGGCAACTCCAGAGTGGAAGTACATCCAGCCCCTCTCAAGGAGACTGGTTCCAGAACCAGAGCCATGAGGCCGACTATTTCTATCCGGAAACCTCTCAGCCTCGCACACTAGCTCCGGTTCCTTTCTCACCAGTGAGGTGACGTTCCACATCCCAAGAGCCAGCTTCTGCAGCTGAGGATCTGACCACCAGGGTCCCCTGCCTCAGCTGCCACCCATAACACAGTGCACCCGACCCTTTTGGTCCCTCCGACAGGTGGTGAGCCCATTGGAAGGTTGGACCCACGTCTCCTCTTCGGGCTGAGCCCGGCCGGGCTCCGTGGGTAAAAGCCCGGCCACCAGGCGATCACCATCGTGCCCCAGGCCTGGCTCCAGAGTGGGGCCTTGGTGACCTACGTCTGGCGAGGGAACACCAGACCCAGTTATTGTCCATCATAAGGGTCTTCAGGCTGCGCTTTGTCTGGTTCCTCACCTAGGACCTGTCTGCCTTGGGTGACCCTACCAGGGGCATAAAGCCCCAGACAGCATAGCTCCTAGGATCATTGGGACACTCAAACCCCTCCACCACGATAAGGTGGCAGCCCAAGGAGAGGCAGTTCTTTATAATCCATGAAATGTTTAGAAAATCTGCTGTGCATAATAATTTGGAACAGTGTATTTTGAGTTTATTTTTGAAAAAAATACTGTTCTCATTGGGAGCTTTGTTCAGTAAAATTTGATTTATACTGTAATAGCTCATGACTTGAAAATTATACTGACCATCATTTGCAATGACCATTTAAGAAAATCTCAGAAAATATCACTTGGATAATCATTTGGAACATGGTGTAGACTTTAAAATACTGTTGTTAGTTTATAAATCACTGAACAGCTTAGCACCACAATACATTAAAGATCTACTGTTGTAT